>NC_056729.1:1059641250-1059923750 GCF_019279795.1 Protopterus annectens
TTGCAAATAAGACTAGTCAGACTAACGGGTTTGTAGTTTCCATGATCTGCTGAATGTCCTTCCTTATGAAGGGGGATGACTGTCACACTCCTCCATTCATGTGGTCCAAAACATGTTTTAAGACTATAGTTAAATAATGACTCCAGGGGTCCTGATAAATTGTATTTTAGACTATTCAGCAGGTATCCTGGATGTTATTGGGCCCATTGAGGGAGTGTCCTTGGCTTTAGTGAGTGTAGCCAGTACATGCTCCTTAGTTATAGCTGGTGGGTTTATGTTTGAGGATATTATTGGTGGGAATGGTTGGGGCTGAGAGGGGTTTAAATTTGAAACTGAATTTGCCCACTAACAGGATCCTATATCACCAGGCTCGGTAAATGTGGTACCATTAACCATCAGTGTGCTGCCCTTGATTTTTCTGATGTAGCTGTAGAAGGTCTTATGGTTATATTTCACCTGGGAAGATATCTTAAGCTCAAAGTTGGCTTTGCTTGACCTAATTTTTAGCCATCTCAGTTACCTATTTAGTTTGATGAAAATTTTATCTTTATGGGAATTACTCTTCCTGATTTTTGCCATATTTGTTTCCTTTTGTTGTATATCCTGTTTAATTTGAGATGCCACCAGTGTGGTTTGTTTCTGGCGCTAGTACTGGGGCTTACTTTTAGTAGGTGCAGTTGCCAATGACATAGTAGTACAGAGTTTCTGATGCAATTCATAATAAACTGGTGTGTTCTCAGTGTTTGGCGGGGCACTGAATTTTGACAATCACTTAATAACATGTAATTTGCCTTGGAATAGTTCCTAACTTTTAATGGTTTTAATGGGATTATGGAGTTGATTTTTTTTTGCGAGGACAGCTTTATGGTTAGGCCTTACCAGGGAAGAGTTGCCATGGGGGGGGGGGTGGGTGGTGCAGCATATTCTCCCATATTTCTGAGCATGAGGTCCAGTATGTTGGAGTCTCTAGGCATGTATTTGCTGCTTGGTCAATGGTGTTTGTATCTATGAAGTCCAGGAATCTCTGTGCCTGTAGATTTGAGGCTATGTAGGATTCCCAGTCTATAGAGAGGTAATTAAAGTCTTTGATGAATATGGTGTTAGGTTGGATGGTAAGTGCATCCAGTAGGTCCAAGTATGCATTGTGAGGTCTTTGAGACATGGAGGATGACCTATAGCTAGCTAAGATATGGTACGGGATTTTGTCTATGGTGATCTGTATAACAAAGTAAATAGAAAAACACTCTTAAATAACTCTAATTACACATTGACAAACTATTACATTATTAAACAATTAAATCAAAACTTAATTTCCAATTAAAATCAGTGTTCAGACCATTAAGTTTCAATGTCTAAAACATCATCACACTCATTATAATTATTATATAATTTAAGAAATATAACCTACTTTATTTTTTAAATAATGGGGCTATTTTGCAGAACTTGTTTCTTGACTAGTTTCTTTTCAACATCTTGAGGAGCTGGTAATGGGTTCAAAATATGCTGCATGAATGTGGAACATGTAAGCACCAACAGTTGTACAGCAAATAGCTGAAGTGCACTTTCTGTCACTTTTATTTCCATTTAAGGGAGTTAGGAGTGTGCTCATATGCAGGTCTTCATGCTAGGACAGACATATACCCCTAGCATTCTGGGAATGTATTTTGTTATATTTTCTTTAAAGTATTCTGTTCTGAGGAGTATTTCTATGTGGTATAGGAGGATTGTTTTTTATATATATTTTTAAATGTTAGTCATTTAACTCTTCTTAGCAGCCCAGAGAATATTGTACCCAAAGTTCTTATTTCAGTAGCTACATCCTCGGGAACTTCTGTGATTTTGTCTTTGTTTTTGGCTGGACTTGTTCCTATGGATAAGGATGATCACTTTGTCTAATCAGTGTACACATTTTTTGGATTACAGTTCTGTTTTGTTGTACAATTTATATTAACTGCCATGGTACTTTCATGTGCAAGGCATCAAGGATTGTTTCTCTGAACAATGTCAGCATCTCTTCACCCCTGTATATTTCATCCCATCCCCTTAGTCCATCATACAAATGATCATATTCCTAAGTATATTACAATTCAACAACAATGTCTAGTTTTATTCATTTATTTAATTTACTTGATCACTGAAACAACATAATTAAGTATTCATTGAGTCACAGCGGTTCTCTCTTGTTCTTTCAAATATTTTTATGATTCTTTCATAAATTTAAGTTCTTCCATATTTGTACATACATTGCAAAGTACCTACTTCTTACGAGTTTTATAAAAGAAAATTAATATATTAATCACATTTTAATTCTTCACTTCTTAACAATCAATAAAAGGAAATCAGCTGCAACAAATTAAGGTATTAAAACTATTAAATTATATAAAATATAGGAAAGAGTGTTATGCTTTTACTTGTTATTTCTGTATTTCTGTCCTGTCAGTCTTACATACATATATACATATAGATGGCTAGATAGATAGATAGATAGGTAGAATATTGTTCTAATGATCAAACAATTAATGACTAATGAATAAACAATTAATTTAAAACTCTTAGCTAAAAATTAAATTGGCATATGTTTTCTATTTCAGGTTCTGCAGCTATTTCTGAGTCGCAAGAAATGGTGTGGATGTTGTCATATGATGAATCGATACATCATCGTTTCTTGGATGGAAATACAAATCTCAGTGTAAACTATGATATACAAAAAGGCAAAGCAAAGACAGAATATAAATGTACAGCATCAAGTAGTTTAGGTGCAACAACTTCTTTAACATATTCATCTGAAACAACTAGTGAGAATGGAAAAGTGTTAAACACCCAGAACATAGATGGAGAGCTAAACATTGCTTCATATTTTGTAAAGAGTACTTATTCATCATCTTCTAATATGGATTATAATTTTAATGCATATGCTGGAGAGGCACACACAAAGCTTCAGTCTTCCTGGTTTGACATTACTAATGTACTAAAAGATAAATACAATGGCTATGGATATTCATTTACATCAGATACTAATGTCCAGAATGGAGCATTTGTTAATAATTTTGAGTTTCATTTCAGAGACCTTGAACTAAAAATTATATCTGATTCTAAAGGAAATTACAAAAGCCTTTCAGGACTCAACAAGATAAATTTAGGAGTTTCAACTGAAGGGATTAAAATTCAATCAGAGTACCAAGCAGATTACTATCGTAACAGATATTATACCCTGATTTCAGGCACTGTTGATTCTTCTGGTCTGGAAATCAATGCTGATATTACTGCTAACTCTAATGACAACAAAAGGGCTGCTTACAAAGGTACACTACAAATTAACCAGAACGATTTGTCCACCAGCTCCACCACAATGTTGAGGTACAACTCTGTAGCAGTAACTCATACACTAAATGGAGGTATTGATTCTACAGGAGCTACCTTTAAAATTAGTACTGAAGGAAATATGCAGCCAAATAATGTTAAAGTCAGCCTTGATGGATCTGTAACCACTACAGGCATTGCTATTACCAGTGTAGCTCAAGGTACAGTTTTTGATGTTAGTGGGCAGCATGTCTTGATTTTCAAGGTTGAAAAAGCAGGATTGCAATTTGTAAACACTTTTCTTGGATCACACAGTACAAAGAAGATTGAATACAATAGTAACCTAAAGATTCCTGGCTGGTCCCTCCACTTTGATTCAAAATTAGATGGTGCACTAGATACTTCTAAGATCTACAAACATAGTTTTGATTTAGATTTGCAGCGTTACAAGCTTGTTGCAAAGTTAAATCACAATCTTAAGTACAATACCATTTCTGCTGACAATCGAGTGCAGCTTAATCTTGAACCATTTAAACTTAACCTGAATGGTGACATGGGAGCAGCATATGGAAAGGATAAAGTAAAGCACACCTATTCTATTAATTATGCTGATTTAACTATAACCATAATGAGTGATTCTTCCTCCAAACTCAAAGACATGCAGGCTAGTAATAGTGCTAAGTTGGAAATTGCTGGAATTGCTGTAAAACTGAACAGTGACACACGGTTTGACTCAACATCTTTAAAGTTTACTAATGTTCTTCTTGCTGCAGCAGCTCCATTTACTATGACTATTAATGCAGTCACTAATGGAGATACAAGTATTAATATTCTGGGATTCCACAGTGGCCAGCTATATAGCAAACTGTTGTTTAAAGCAGAACCTCTGGTATTAACTTTCTCTCATGATTACCGGGGTTCAACTACTCACAGGCTTAGTGATAGAAGGTCAGCTGAAACACTTCTTGACAGCAAAGTTAATACATTGCTTAGCCCATCTGAACAGTCTGGTTCGTGGAAGATAAAGTCTAAACTTAACAACAATGTGTATAATCAAGAACTTAGTACTTTCAATGATATTGAGAAACTTGGTGTTGTACTTAGTGGGCAAGCTATTGTTGATCTTAACATGCTAGATTCACCACTAATGCTGCCACTAATCTCGTCTCACTCATTTAATTTGATTGACGTCATGGATTTGAGGAGTTCTTTGGCACAGCCCCAAGAATTCAGTATATCTGGCACCATACAATATGATAAAAATAAGGATGTTCGTGTAATAAATGTGCCATTCATTCAAAATCTACCTATTTATTTTGACCAAATCAAAGGTGCTATGGTGTCTACACTGGAAGCATTTCAGAATTTTCTAAAGAAAGCTGATATTGATAAATATGTGCAAAAATACAGACATATGCTGGATAAATTACCTCAGCAAATGAATGATTATATAAATGAACTACATTTAGAAACTAGCGTGAAAGACATAAAGAATAAATTGGTTGCCTTTACCAAAGACTATCAAATTACAATTGAACAGCTACAAAATCTGTTGGCAAAAGTTATGTCACTACATAAAGAAACACTGGTGCAGCTACAGAACCAGTTGTCCGAGATGCAGAAATACCTTGCAGACATTTATGACTATTATGACCTGGGGTCTGTGATTGACAGAATTGTAAATGAAATTATACAGCAAATAAAATCTCTGGATGAGCAATATGACATTAGTCAAACTGTGATTAAGACATTAAACTCTTTGCGAGATGTGATTCAGCAATATGATCAATTCCAAAGTAGCACTGCTGACTACATTCAAAGTATAGAAGACAAATATCATATCAAAGCTCAGCTTCAAGAAAAAATGGAACAACTGAAAGCACAGATACAAAGTTTAGATGCACAAGAAACTGCCAATAAAATAAAGGAGTACTTGCAGTCTATTGACATTTCTGAACATATTGAAAAATTAAAGGCATCTATTCCATTTGATAAGATAGATCAAGTCCTTGAACAACTGAGAGCAATAATTATGAATTTGATGGAAGAGTATGAGATAGCAGACAAAATCAATGCTTTAAATAAAAAAATGCAAGACATTATTCTATATTATAATATAGATAAACAAATTCAGATTTTTTTAGATAAAACGACTGAACTTGCTAAAGAATACAAAATTAGAGAGACTACACAGGCATTTCTCAATTCTCTAAAAAGTGTCAGCATTAAGGATAGTGTGGATACCATAATCAAAAGACTAGATGTTACCATCGAGTATCTAAAGGAATATAACTATAAGAAATTCATCGACCAAGTAAATGACTTTCTTGATCTGGCCATTAAGACATTGAGATCATTTGATTACAATGAATTTGTAGATAAGGTAAACAATAAAATTTTGGAGGCTAGGCAGAGCATCTACGATAAAATTAAGGCTCTAGATTTACCTCAAAAGGCAGAAGCACTGAAAGCCTATGTGAACTATATAAGAAGTACTATTCTTACTTACACTGAACAGCTGAAGGATGCACAATTTGCAGAAATCTTTGCCTGGGTAAGAAATGCAATAAATTCTGTTGCCCTCGATGATTTAAAAGTCAGGCTAGAAGAGAATCTAGAAGACTTACGTAACAGAATTAGTTCAATAAATATTCCAAAGGAAATGAAGATATATTTGCAAAAGATTGAACAGGTCTATATTAGTGTTGTAAACTATATTTCAGAACTGTGGAACAATGCAGCTATAAAGATAACTGAACTAGGAGAACAGTACAGTGTTTCACACTGGGCAAATAAGGTTAAATTATTTGTAGAGGAAGGCTTTACTGTCCCAGAAATTAAATGCAGTATTATTAATATTCCACCATTTGAAGTAAGTTTACGTGCACTAAAGAAGGCGGAATTTCACACTCCTGAATTTTCTGTCCCCCTAACTGATCTTGTTATCCCCTCTCTGCACATTAATATCAGAACACTCAAAAGCATTGAAGTACCATCACAGATTACAACACCAGCATTCACTATTCTCAACACTTACAAAATTCCATCTTTTATAATAGACTTAAATGAGATCAAGCAGACCATAATAAGAATGTTAGATAAAATTCAGTTAAGTGAATTTCAGATTCCAACACCGGAGTTATATTTTAAAGACCTAAAATTAAGAGATGTGTTGCTTTTTGATATGTCTTTTCCAGAAATAAATTTTGAACACCTCAGTCTTCCTGATCTACAAATACCTACAATAACAATTCCAAAGCTAAATCTAGATGATCTCCAATTTCCTGAAATTCAGATACCTGAAATTAAACTTCCTCGTATTCCTCATGAAATCACCGTACCAACATTTGGCAAACTTCATGGAACATTTAAAATAGCATCACCCTTTTACACACTGACAACCACTGGTTTAATACAGAATGCTACAACAATTCAGAAGAGTCCACTATTTAAGGCATCTCTATCAGCTCAGGCTTCTTCTAAAGCAGCTCTTTTAGAATTTACATTGGATTGCAATGCTCACCTTTCAGCTCCTGGTATGGAATTGCTTGAGTTTGTAGAAAATGTAAAGCTTAATCATAAAAACATTGTGCTTAATCATGAGGGAAAAACAACATTCTCTACTTCCTCTCTTGTTGGTTTAGCAACAACAGCAATAAAGGCTAACTGTCCGGTGTATACTGTGGATGTGACTAATAATTTAAGTTTTACTCTTCAAAGAGGTATTTCTTTTAATACACAGACAACATATAATCTTGGACTAAATAGTCCACAACATAAACTGAAAAGTGAGTTGACCATGCAGAACAACATTCAAATGAGCATCGAAACACGCAGAATAACTGTCACTGTCTCCACTAGAGGGAACGGCAAGTGGTCTTGCCCGATGTATTTAGATGAAGGTAAGCATGATAGTACTATTCTTTTCAGCTTGGATGGATCAACTGCTGCCTTGAAATTTTCTGGAGATACAACAACTAAATATTTAGTACTGAAACAAAATGTGAACTTGGACTCTGGGCTGCTTAGTTTTGTGGGACTTAATATGCTGATTGAAATGGAGTCTCCATATATTGGCAGCAGTATAGTCACTGTTAAAGGAAAAGGATCTCTGGAAGAAATGAAAACTCAACTTGAAATAAGTCACAATGCAAACCTTGTAGGGACAGCAACAGGAAAACTGGCAAACTCACTTATCTTTGTGGCACAGCCATTTGAAATGAGCATATCCTCTAATAATAATGGAAATATGAAGATTGTTTTTCCTAGGGAACTCACCAGCAAAATAGATTTTGAGAACAATTATGATTTTGTATTAAGCTCAGAGAGACAAGAGGTAAACTGGAAGGCCAGTTCAAGATTTAATCAGTATAAGTACGCTCATAAAATGTATTTAGGCAATAATGCAGATAGTACTGGAGCTAGTATGGAAATGAATGGTGCAGCTAATCTTGATTTCCTAAATATGCCTGTTGATATTCCAGAAATTGCAATACCATATAGTCCTTATAAAACTCCTAAAGTAGCAGAGTTCTCTCTTTGGGAAAGAACAGGACTGAAAAGTCTCCTGAAGACCACAAGGCAGTCATTTGACTTAAACTTTAAGATACAGTATAAAAAGAACAAAGACTTCCATTCTTTTACAATCCCATTAGAAGCCCTATATAAATCAATTAATGCCAATATTAGATCATTCAATAACAATTTTGAAAAAGGCAGAGATAAAGCACTGAACGTGCTTACAGAGTCATACAACCAAGCCAAAACACATTTTGACAAATTCAAAATAGATACCTCAGCCAATAAGCAACCAAGATTCATTAGAATTCCAGGTTATACAGTTCCACTTCTGAACATTGAAGTCTCACCTTTTACAGCAGAACTCCCAGCATTTGGTTACTTTATTCCAAAAGAGGTCAGTACACCTAGTTTCATACTGCCATTCTTGGGCTTCTCTATACCTTCATATACCCTTGTGTTACCATCCTTAGATCTTCCTGTGCTGTATGTACCAAACACACTTCGTAAACTGTCACTTCCTAAATTTAAAATGCCAAAAATACAAAATGCTATAATGATACCAGCAATGGGTAATATGACCTATGACTTTACCTTCAAGTCAGCAGTAATCACCCTGAATGCCAATGCTGGACTTTATAACCAATCAGATATAGTTGCAAGGTTTGGTGCGTCATCTGTGTCAACATTTGAAACACTCAACTTTGCATTTGATGGAACAACAAGTTTAACAAGGAAGACTGGACTTAAAGTAGCAACAGCTTTGTCTTTAAATCACATGTACATTCAAGCAAAACATGACAGTTCTGTCAGCCTCACAAAGAGTACTACAGATGCTTCCATCACAACTACAGCCAAAATATCTTGCCCTGTACTTAATGTTAATTTAAAACAAGAACTTAAAGGGAATCCCACAACCAAACCTAATGTTAAATCAGTTATTAGCTGTGATTATGTCTTCAGTTTACCAAAGTACCAAACTAGCTTGAATGGAAAAGCTGAGCATATATTAACTTTAGAAGGTCTTACATCTTACTTCTCTATAGAGTCAACTGCTAATGGAGATGTTTCTGGGACTATTTTATCTCAACAATTTTTAGGAAAACTGAAAAAAGAGGCGAATACATATATTAATGCCAAAGGGTCTCGCTCGGCTGTAAAGCTCAGTCTTGAATCTAGTGCAGAAGGAAGCAAAGGTAAAAACTGGAATCTTGCACTGGTTGAAGATTTAGCCCTTGAAGCTTCTACTCAGCGCATTTATGCAGTATGGAAGCACAACTCTGACAACATGATAAAGATTGAACCAGTGTTAAATACAAATGGAAAACAAAGATGCAAGGCAACAATTGAGGCAGTACCCTGGAGCTTAATTACAAATATTGATGTAGAGGTAAACCAGCCCAGTAATTATATGAAGAATGCCAACCTACTTCAGTCTTTATCACTGAATATTAACCCAGAAATCCAGAATGTTGAATACAGTGGGACATATCAGATCAACAGTGCAATACTAAGTCAAGATGTCAAGGTTGTCAATAACAAAACAAGTGTACTTTGTGAGCTTGCAGGTTCTCTTCAAGGACATGTGAATTTTCTCAAATCAATTGTATTGCCAGTTTATAAAAAGAATATGTGGGAGATCCTGAAATTTGGGGTCACAACCAGTGAAAACAAGTTGCAGTATTTAAATTCATCAGCAGTTTTAATGTACAAAAAAAACAAAGATGGCTATTTCTTTAAATTACCTGTAACAGTTCTTTCTGATGGTGTTGTGATAAATATTCCAGCTGTACAGTTACAAGTGCCAGTGTGGGTGAACAACCTGCGACGTTTGCTCCATGATTACAAGATTTATTACTATGAGAATTATGGAAAAGATGCCAAACTCACACTTCCTTCAGTTATTAAAACTCCACAATTTAATGTTCCTTTCACTACTCTATCAATTCCAGCATATAATATTGATCTGACAAAGATTAAAATTCCCAAGAAAATAAGCACATTTTCATTTGACCTCAGTCTTCCAACTTTACCAAAAGTAAAATTTATTAAAACCGATATTGGTGCCAAATATAAAACAAATGAAGAATACAAAATCCCTTATTTTGACATAAGCATCCCCAAATCTGGATTCACTATTTCTGATTTTACTCTTCCAAAAACTGTAAGTATTGGTGGCTACTCATGGGAGCTAGACAGCTTGGCAAAACAGATTGCTGACTTTGAACTTCCAACTGTGACAATTCCAGAACAGAAAGTAGAGATTCCACCTCTTACATTCAGCTGGCCTGCTGGTTTGTTTATACCTACATTTGGATCTCTTAGTGGAACCATTAAAATTGCCTCACCAATATACAATGTTACCTGGACCACAACACTGAGCAATAAAACAAATTCCTTAGAGGCTTCTCTGGATGCTACCTGCAGTTCTACATTACAATTTCTTGAATTTGATATTGATGGTAAGTTGTTTTCTTATAGTAGTTATTATTTTAAGATTAGCATGCTTGATTTATTCAACCTTTTGCTAAAATCTAACAACTAATAAAATGTTGGCTTTCTGCTAAACTGTAGATTATTTTAGCTGATATGTACAACTTTTCACAGCAAATATGCCTTTTCACTGTTTATTTCTTAAGCTTGGTGTTTATGCTAGGTATTCACTATCCTCTTGCTCCATAATTTGCCTTTTGTCATTCATATGAATTCTTTAGTTTCTCCAAAAAGTTTGAAAACACACCTGAATGCAAAGGTGATGTAAATATTTAAATGGAGCAGTAGAGCTACCCAAGTTTTTGGACTAATGTGAGCCTTTCATAATTTTGAGACAGAGATTTCCTTTATAAGTTTTTTTTCATTTGATCATCAGTATCTGTGACACAAATACTTTTCCACATTACCATTACACCTTTCTTACTGTACTTTAGCTGCTGTCTGAATATCAGAATACAGCTCTTTTTATGACATTCAACTATCATGAGCTTTTTACTTTCTGCTTCAGGTATAAAAAGTTTCAGTCTGGTCACCCACTTGATTACTTTACAGGGTAAATATAAGAGTTAATTTCTTATGGTATATAAAAACACTAAATGATTTTGTTTGGCCTCTGGGTCATCTCTATATCATCTATATGCTTGCAGAAATTATACAGTTTACAGCAGGTCCAATAGCAGTTGCTGCTGCTGCTGACCCAAGTTCAGGAACAGAATAAGCCTTTAGATTGGCTTGTCCAGGATGGACAGAATTCACTGGCCAATTGCCTGTTCTCCTACCTCAGGGGGTGGGAGCATAAGGAAGGGGTTGCTGCGTGTGCAGTTTCCAATGGATTCTAGATATCTCATGGGTCAGCATTAGGCTTAGGAGAAGTGACACAATGTCTTTTGACTGGTGGTTGGATGTCATTGCACATCACTTTACACAAGGATAAGGATACAGACTGACTGAAATTTCATGACTGAATTGAAGAAGTCCTTGTATGTATCAGGGGAGAAAGTACTCAACCGAATAAATTACATTTTTTACAATTGACGTTTTTACCTCAGTGAGAATTTACAGAACTCCTGCACGTCTGGGGTCCATTTTGGATTTACTGGATTTCCTTGGTACATTCTGAAGACCAAGTGATATAACATTTCAAGGGTAGCATGAGAAAGTTTTGTTAATAACTGAGAGATGGAATGGTGTTTCTGAATAATGTGTCTGTTTAAAAACAGTAAAAAAACTTAAGAATGCATGGGAGAGGCATGATGAATTATTTGGCATGGAATGAAAAGGTAATCTGTTAGTTGAAGAAGTTAAGCAGCTAGATCAATGGTCAGACAGATAGTTGGATGTGGTATGCAAGAGACCATATATTCCATTAAAGAATCCATTTATTGCTTGGAAGAGCAAGTGAATGACCATGCTTTCCTTCTACGGTCTTGCTCTAATTCTAGTGAAATGAATCACATTACCCTTTCTTCAGTCCTTGTCTAACACATCTTTTTTCTATTATGGTGGTTAGTGCTGTCATTTCATCACCCTTATACATTTTCGGGGATAATCATGCCCTGTCTTCCTTAGTTAGATTAAGATTACTGTGAGTATGATAATTCTTTCAAGCATCACCCCTGGTCTTTAGAGTTCTTGTTATTTGTTTTTTATTACCCTTTGTTTCATAAAGAAGCTAAGCCAAACCATGAATTAAGTTTTGTTGCCTAACTGATGTTATAGTATGCTCTTTCATTTGTTTCACTGTGCATCAATAATATAGGCTTTTCTCTGAATCTGCTGTCATGATTGTCACTTTACAGCATCATTTTGAACTTAATAAGATATAATCCTATGCAAAACAAAATCTGTTACTCTGTTTTTCGCATTCCATGTTCCTTTATAAAGTAACTTCCCAGTAAAGCTCTTTTCAGAGCAGCACATGTATTCTTTATTAATATTTTTACAGTAGTTGTAGTAATTTTCACATCACTTAGGATCATCTCTGTTTTATCTGAAGGTAAGCACATTTGGATACATGACAATGCTGTATGATTATCTGTTTAATATGGATGTATTGGTGTTAGATACAGCTAGTTAAAACCTCTGTGATTAGCCATTTGATTCTTTTTACTGCAAACTCTTTATTTGTTTATGTTTGTTGCCCACTGCTTGGATATAAACCTTGCAATGTTGCTGACATTTTTAATGCGATTTCTTTTATCAGTCTGTCTAATTGAAATTTCTGTCATTTTTTCTTTGGGGGTAGATCAGCATTGCACCTTGGTTACTCATTCTTTCATCTTGCTTTTCTGTAACTACAATCCTCAGATAATCTCTCACTCTGAAAAAGGCATATATCATATGGTGCAATGGCTTTGTATGTGCTAAACTGATGTGGAACCACTGCACATTTAGGATGAACCAGACCATTTGATGGTTGATTTAAATAGCTGACTACCTGTTTTTAAATCTGTAACTTGCTATTACATATTACTAGTGATAAAAATATTCTTTACCAAGTCTACATCAGGAGTAGTTATTCAACATGTCTGTAGGTCATTAGACATAACAATGATCTTGAAAGGATAAATTGAGTTGATTCTACTAACAAGATCCTATTAATATATTGCATTCAGACTTATGATCCTGGTCCCATCTAATGGCTGTGAACATCATGAGTTAGAATTCCGCTTATTAAATAAAAAACATATCAGAATAAAATCTAAGTCATGCTTTTATGTGGTGAGGAAAAGCTTTCACACTCCATGTAAAGACCAAAGCACCTTCAGCTCTATATCTTACGCTTTCCTCTACAGTGTTCCCATTCAGAAAGAATGTTTTCTGTGGGAATAATAGGAATGACAACTGTTGCACTCAGTACATACTCCAGGTATGCAGTTTGTTTATTTTGTTCTATGCTTAATCATATCAGTGATCACATGCTTGCCTGTTTCAACTCTTTCAGATGGTCCACTCTTTATATAAACTTCATGTAGTATATATAAATTGACATTTTTATCTCCATGGTGAGTTTTCTATGATCACTGTTCTTATGTAAACAGCTACAAATCATATGTCCTTCTTTTTCTTTTGCATATTGTACATCCTACTAATAAGTTGTAGTTGCTGATAATATGTTGTGTTTCTCCAAGTCAGTATTCGTATTACAGTGGGTACATTTCCCACTCTTCCATAGTGAGAAAATCACTCCATTTATTCCTCTATAGCCATCATGAGGCCTAGGTTGGTTCTGAGGCTATGTAACCAGTGGAACAGACACAGACTTCACCACTAGACTAGTGGTCTCTGAACACTGCCATTGTTTTTTTTTCCTATAAGAACAAGTCTGCAAGTCACTGCTGTGTTGTCTCCAATGTAGTGTTATCCTTCATGTCTCTGGTATTTCATGCAGTGCTCTAAAAATTGAAAACTTTTCTTACAGCTAACACAGCTGCTTCCAGTGAGAATGCCAACCTAATTTTCAAAGAAAAAGGCAGTATTTCTCACCGTGAATTTAACTTGGAGTGGACAGAGGAATTCAGTCTGAAAGATAACAGGTAGTGATAATTATCTTAATTTCACTTTAGGTTTTCACAACTTTAAAACTCAAAAATTCTTTTAAGGTATTTCAAGGATTATGTTAACTATAACATATGACAATGCAATATGAGAATATTGACAGCTCTATATTCTTCAGTCATATTTATTACTCATATAAGTAGTTAAATAATGCTTATAGAATTCTTAGAACGCAGTGCATGGAACTAGATATCATAGTTAACACCTCAAAGAAACAACTGAACTTGTGTACATCATCTATTTTTTTTTTTTTTTGCATTTAAAGATTTGTAGGACGTCTGACTATTGTAAGTCCCACATTTGCTGATGTTAGCATGAACTGCAATAAAAACAGTGAAAGAATTTCTATATCAGTGTCTTCCCCAGCTGCTGGCTTTATGGGTCTTGTGTTAGACACGAAGAACACAGATGTACTCAGTGGAAAATTATACACTCAAGCTCCAGTAAGGCATTCTTTAATTAGCTTTACTTTTTTTTGTAAAAGTAATGTTATTTTAATTCAAAATAATTGTAGTTAACAATGTTACCATTTTTATGTGATGTTATGCTATTACTTCCATCACCTTTCACAAAACTGGTTATGTGTTAATAACCTGGTCAATCGAGTAGTGTTTGTGTGTGTGTGTGTGTGTGTGTGTTTTTATACATTTACTTTTTGCTGTGTGATTTCAAAGCTCTGCAACATTCTTAGAAATACATTTTCTCTCGAAGCTCAAATTCCCTCCCACATTACAAAGATGTGGTAGGTTGACTGGTGATTCCTAAATTGTCCACAAGTGTGTGCATGTATATGTGATATGGAGCAATGGCCTGGCAATTTACTTATGGTCTCCCCTTTATTAATAAACTCTGTGGATGATGATGTCTTCTTACAGGAACACAATAGGGAGAAAGTTGTGAATTGTAAGTATGTAATGCAGCTTAAAGGTCACATATGATCTAAAACATTCATGTGCCAATTTCTTGAATCACTTTTACTCTTGCTGATTTTAGAATGAAACTTACAGTAAATAAAGAACCAATGTGGTAGATGGGCTACTCTGTTGCAATAATCTAATGCTAGGACAAATTCCTCCTGCAAATGGTGTGCCAAGCATCAAATGTGCATGAATATTCTGTGCTACTTTTGTGTATGAGCAGTCTATGTATATTAATGTAACACTGTCCACATTTCTCTTCAGTTTATACCTTAACTTCATTGCCTTTATAGTACTACCTTTTAAACTGTAGCATAAGCTTACAGCAGCTCTTAAATTATGCTATGACATCTCTGTAGCTCTGATGGCTAATTGCTCAGCTCACTTTTATTTTCTACTCAGGGTGCTATGGTCTCTTTTAGCTAAATGTGCTCTACTGTGTATTCATTGCTACTTATGACAGCAGTTACAGTCTATATCCAAGTGCATAATTGTCTAACGTACCGAAAAGATCACATCTACTCCATTTTAAGCTTGTAATTTTCTAGTTTGATTTTAATACTAGCAACTTTGCAGTTGCAGTATCTATGTACTACTTGTTATGCACAAAATTATTATATTCATTGCAGCTTATGATATAAGAGCATGGGACATGGCTGAAAAGGGTTCATCATGGGTCAGTCCTCCTTCCTAAATGATAAGTAAATGATAGAAACTCATACCTCTGTTGGTACTAATCAATTATAAGTAATTGTAATCAAATGTGCCAACTGACCTTCCTGGATTTAATAACAATTGTTCCTTACTAATTGCATGGTTCTTGCAGACCTTACCTGAATTGTCACGCATATTGCCAGTATTTTATTTCTTTATTAATATACTTCAACTACCAGAGTGAAAGAAAATGATAAGAAATACTGTGTAAGCCTTTTAATCTGTTATAGCACTGATGTCTGAAATGCTTTATTGAAGACTGAATGACATGTTGAAGACGAAAAGTACAGAGACAATCAATTAAAGTAAAATACTAGGTGATAATCCAGGGATATAAATGTGTGCATTCTGTTTTGTTTTGTTTCAGCTTTCCTCTGAAGAGGAGAACATCATAGTGCAGGGAGATATTTCACTGGAAAACCCAGAAGTACTACAAATTAAAGCCAAGTGGAATGATGATAACGCTGCTGCCGTAGTGATGGGTCTAAAGGACAGAATACCCAAAATGTCAAATGCAGTCTATAACTGTCTGAATAAATACCACCGCGAACATTTTGGAATGGGGATAAACACCGCTTCTCAAAAACTAAAGGAAGCTGTGAAAGATACAATTGACAATACCTATCAGATGACCAATGCAAAGATCGAAGACATTGAATACAAACTCCATACTGCAGCTAAGAGAGCAGTGCAGGAGTACGACTACATGAAAGAAAAGTATCGAGAAGTGTATCAGATCGCAGCCGACCAAGCAGCTAACGTTGATGTTCACAAACTTGCAGCTGACTTCTTTGACACTGCCATTGAGTTAGTGCAGGCTTATCAAAAGAAAACAAGGGAAGTAATTGAAGCAGTAATTACTTTTGTGAAGGGGACAACGTTTCAGGTGCCTGGAATGGATAGGAAATACACTGGTGAAGAACTGTATGATATGTTGACAAGACAGATACCTCTAGCAATTGATGAATTCATCCAAAATATTCATAACTTTATGAAAGAATATACTGATGCTTTTGTTAAGTTTATTAATGAAATAGAGATTAAGTTCCCTGGTAGTAATAAAGCATTCAGTGGAAAACTGCTGTTAGACTATGTTAAAGTGATCTTAACTGAAGTTGATAACAGGATTCGTGAATGGCTTGCAGTACTTCCACGTTTCCAACTGGACTCCATGTTGCAACAACTGAAAGACTATACACAATATTGTTTAGAAAGAATTGAAGATCTATTCAAGGCCCTTAAGGAAAAAGACTTTAAGGCTGTAACTGTCCTGTTTGAACATATACACACTTATATAACAAAGTCAAAATTTGGAGAAACAGTAAAAAGTACTACAATTTTTTTCAGGGAAAATTTTTCTGAATTCAAGGAAATAGCCCAGAAAGAGTTACTTGCTTACTTAGATCAGATCAGTATTTATGTAAAAGCACTTCGTGAAGAGTTCTTGGATACAAATATGGTTGGATGGACTGTGAAATATTATGAAATTGAAGATAATATAGTCAAACTATTACAGGTACTGAAGGACTATTTAAAAGAGATGGGTCCAAAATACATGCAGCAAACAGCTGAAATGGCCAATCGCTTAGCAACAGAGCTCACAGCTCTTTATGAAAAGAACGCTCCAGAATACTACACTTATGCTACTGACCTTTTCACTAATTTTGAAAGAAGAGGGAGAGAGAAAATTTCAGAACTATCAGATTTAGCACAGACGGAGATAAAACAATGGGCAGAATCTGCAAAAAGCACTGCAACTGTTTATAAAGAGCAGGTTAACATGAGACTTCAGGATATATATGCACAACTTTTTGATTCATATGATAAATTTATCAGTGAGGTAAAAAGACTGATTGACTCAACAACTGAACAATGCAAATTCTTTTTTAAATTAATTTTGGAACTCTTACAGAATCTTCAGGCTGAGGCATCAGAAACATTTCAGGTGAAAACAAGCAAGAATGAACTGGAAATTAATGTACACCATTCATTAAATTAGAATTCTTTTGATGAAATTCCTCATTTACAAAACAAACAACAAAAAAAAAAAAAAAACAATATACAGAAAAAAACGTTTTCATAGATAAGGGAAAACTTTAAACAAATACTCATCAGTATCTTTCTGATAGCAATATTTATGTGAAAAGAATTCTTGAGACCGCTCAAAACAAACCCATAAATGAAGAGGACATATATAAATAAATAAATATATATATATATATATATATATATATATATATATATATTTCTTTTTTCACTATATTTAAGAATTGGTGCATGGTAGCTCAAGAAGACAGTAACTGTTTTGTAAATGAAAGCAATTGCATTTCTAAGTATGTATTAAACGTGAAAATAAAATATATAAAACTCATGGATTCTTTTTTTTATCTGGAAATTTACAGTGTTCATGATATGGTGTTATCACAATGAAGCAAACTGAAAACTAGATTAGAAAGTCAAGTATATTTTATCATTTTTGGCAGAGTCAAATTTTGTGCTCAACAAATCAATATTTTCATTTCAGGAGTATATGAGCTTGGCATGCACAAAAATAGACCTTTTTATTGTGCATTGCATATAAGTCAGGAACTCAGCTAAGATGGACTGAAAGTTCCAGAAGTGTTAATATGCACTGGGCATGCAGAAATGAGTTGTGTGGCTGCATGTTTAACCATGGCATATTGGGACCTTTGTATTATTTCATTAAGTAGTTAAGAGTACAGGACTGTGGGAAGACATGGGGAGTTACATTGCAACTACATTTGGGAATGCCGAAGAAGGAAAACAAGAGGAGGCAATTGGAATTGCTATATAATTTATGCTGAGATGCATATATATAAGCTAGTACACAACGTTGGGTCTAGAACCTATACTTTAGACATAAATTCATCACTATTTGTTCTTAATAGTAGTTGATGAGTTACATGGTAACTGAGCTGTAGTGCATGCCTACTGAGGGTTGTGGAGTCACTGTACAGTAAACTATATGGAAGAAATAAAGCCAAGGGAATGGGATCTTACATTAAAACTATATTTACAGATAGTTCTAGAATAATAGGAACATTTAATGTGAAGTCATAAAAGGATTTTGGGTTATCTACATACTGCACATCTCAAGATTTTATTTGAATCTTGCCTTAGATTTGTCTTCCACTCACAGTTTTTTGTTTTAAGCAGGCCAGTCCCTGCTGATGTCTGATGCACTCTCAGTCACACTTGGGTATTTTATTACAACCTCTGCTAATGAATGATTTCAATAAATGTGTTACATTTTGCATGACATTCCTTCCTGATGATGTTTTCCCTACTAATTCTTTGCTTACCAGATTCACATCATATTCCACTGTGTTTGGTTCTCTGCATTTTCTGAAATATACCTCCCACATCAATTCAGTACATGTAAGGAAATAATACTGTATTGCTGTTACTAAATATTGTAGATCTAATTTCTAAAATGGTTATATGTCATTTTTATAGGCACCTGTACCCGCAGTTCTTATGCAGTCTCATAACTTCTGCAGAGCATGTTCCAGCTAAGGGCTAAAAAGTGTTTGCAAAAAAAGGGAAGTATGACTATTCTCATCCTAGTCATAATGGGCCATCATGTATTTTCACTAACATGCTCAAACACCTTATTTGCTTTGCTCTTAAATGTCAGTTCAGTATGGCTTGGACCCATATTGCAGTTCTTTTATTAATATTAATGCTACATGCTATCAAAATGGAATGCAGATGATACATCATTTGAAGTTAGGACTAAGCAAATTTTATTTACATTCAGGATAAAAATATTTTTAAGACCAGGTAAATAGTGTATTTGTTTTGGATCTAACTGAAATTAACACTTTCAAATATCATAACCTTTATTTTAACATCATCTTCACATTTGCTATACCAGTCATTGTAACCTACTTCCACGTAACTGGTATATGTAGTGATCAACCAGCTACTCCCCAAAAAATGTGGTTTCAGCACAACATACTTCCTATGTGATTTTAATTTCTTCATTGAAACTAACTAAAACGTTCTTTTTGTGTTACATTTTTGATGCCTACCTTCCGAGGTGTGCATTCCTTTGTTAAACCATCAAATGCCCTTTAACATCCAGAAACAATGCAAACACTCCATACTCATGCTCCTGGCCCTTGCAATCTATTTATAATATAAATGCCAAATAAAACTATTTCAAAGGGAGCAACAACAAAACTATGCAAGCACATACTTGATTATTAACACAAACCAATGTACATTTAACACCAAGGTGCTTCTTCAGGGTTTTGAAGTAAAACAATAAAATACAGAACATTAAATAAAACACAGTTAATAACCAACATCTAAAACAACAAATGAGATGCAGTCAAACATAATTAACTTAGCAATTGTTTCAGCTTATCTTTGAGCACAGGAAAAAATAGAAACCTCTCCTTAAATCCTAGAGGCTCAGTTGCTTTTCTCTCAAGGACCAATAAATTATTGGAATGATTCCAGCCTTTTATGTCTCATATTTAAATAATTTTGCACTCTATACAATATATATATGTATGTATATATATATATATATATATATATATATATATATATATATATGTGTGTGTGTGTTAGCCATATCAAAAGAAAAATGTTCTTTAAAAACATATATTTTACGGTGAATAAGTGTGTAAATATAGCCAGCCATAAACTGACAATGTCTACGCTCACCATATTAGAAACTACCTTTTTTTAACAGATTCATGCGTACTCCCACATTTTAACATACTGTTTAACTTAACTGTTAAATAATATCCTTTTTCTTGGATATTTATAAGCTATATTTGGAGTACAAACTACTATTTTAAACAAATGATTATCATCTGTTAATAATGGTCAGTGCTTTCAGTTAATGTTTGTGTACATAGTATTGTAACTAGTAAAGTCAATACAATTACTCATCCTTTGATGACAGTGTTATCTTTGGGCATACTCATGCCTCTGTTTCATTTAAAAGTTGATTCTGCACTAACTCTATACAGTCCTGAGGGTAACCCTCTTTGGAAAAACTATTTTCTCAGAATAATACTGTTATTAGCAAAATCAGAGTACTTTAGAATGATAAAAAAATGAACTATCCATTGAGGTATAGCCATTTTGTTGAACTAGTTTAGTATCTAGTTATATAAGATTGTCAGCTGTAGACACAGGACCACCCCTTCACAAATACATGATGCTCAGACAAGGCGCTTGTACATGTCAGGCCTCAACAGAATGAATTCAGCAAGTTAATTGGTTTGTGACTAATGAAGTGTCCTCTCTCATCTTTTAATTCATACACATATGTAATTAAAAGTTCTCTTCATTCAAATGGTTCTTTCTCTCTAGTGTCAGTGAGAGGTAGACTTGGAAGTGATAAGGAACCAGCAGGCCTTGTTTTGTATTCAACAGTTCAGTATTTGTTATCAAATGGCTCCTGCTTATTTAACTTCTTTTTAATCTTCTCAATGCCAGGACAATAGAAAGTGGTAACATCCTGCATACTGCCATCTTAAGATAATGTTTCTGATTATCAGAAACATGTCTCAAGTTGCAACAGAATAATGATGCTCTGTACTAAATGTGTTATGTTGTTATTCACCATTCAATAAATGCTTTTATTGCTGTGGTCAATTTTTACAGTATTCTTAGAGGTAATAGGAGGCCTTGGTATTGTTCTGTCATGTGCTGCCATCCGGTACTCAACAATCACCCCTCTTAGCTTCTCTTATTTTTATGGGAACAAAACTTGTATTCATCCTTTCATTATAAACAAATCTAACACAAACAACCCCTGTTAGAATATATCACATATAGAATTAGCATTAACTGGTAAGCCTATCAGTGGGAGTTGGCAAGCATTGAGCTGCCTATCTGTCGCTAGAGGAGTGGTTTCCAGATCAGGAATGGTACCTTATTGGCCATTTGGGGCTGCTTTCTATCCCTTTCAACTTTCTGGCTTAAAAAAACAGTGTTTGCGTGGGTTTGTGCATTGTGCAGTACTGCTTAGCTAGGGTTAAACTATTACCGGCACCAGAAAGTCTTCTCTTCAAATTTTCCCTTTGAACTAGCCAGTTTTTCAGTTTTAGTACTCAAACCTTATTCTTTGAGCATAGCACTTGCTTATAACTTGTTGTAAGCACTAGATAGTCTATAAACTGCTACAGCACTCAACTTTCCTTGCTAAGTAAAGAGGAAAACAGTTTTAGTACTTAAATAAATAAGGACCTATCCAGGCATGTCCAAGGGTCAGCTCCCAGTGTTTTCTCCTGTCCACCTGGTGAATCTGGGCATCTTGGGGCATTTGTAGCAATTGCCCCATGTACACAGACAACCCTCTCCTCTTACCACCCAACACTACAACCTGTGAGAGATGCACTTATATAGCCAAGTTGGAAGCCAAGCTCTCTCCAGCCATGACTGGACTAGTCAGTCAAGAGGAGAAGATTAACACTCGCACAACCCCACACACAACACGTAGTCCTTCAAAACCTACACCACCAAAACCCTCAGATAGTAACGCAAAACACACACCTACATACACAGAGGTTCTTAATATAAATCTGCCCAAGCAACAGAGACCTCTGAAGCTGAAACTCAAACAACCACCACCCTCCAACACAACCCAAGTGACACATAGCTCACAATGCCAGTGTGCCACTCAACCTCAGCCCCTAAGGCAAAACAATGTACCCAACACACTAGTCATAGGTGACTCTATAGTCAGGCACACTGATGTCCCACTCACCAGGCTGAACAAGGAGAAAATTACAGTCAGCTGAATGTCGGGTACCAGGATCTGACACATAACGCATGCACTCAGGTCCATGTTGGAGTGAATGACCTGAGATGAACCTCCCTGGACTACATGAAAAGAGACATGGAGGAGATCTCGGATCTTGTAGCCCAGGCAGGTATGACCCTAGCCCTAAGTAGCATCCTGCCATCACCCAGAATAATACCACAGTACAAGGACAAAATGATTGACTTCAACAATTGGCTAAACTTCTGGTGTCATTCTAAGGGGATCCAGTATCTGTCTGCCTAGGATGACATGATTGACATACTGTGATGCTTGGTCAGAGATGGCCTGCACCTGTCACCCCTGGGATTCAGGATATTGGCTAAGGCTCTTGCCACCCCTAAAGTGCCTTTTTTAGGCAAGGTTAAAATAACAAAATTATCACCGTAACAGGTACAAGCAAGCAAAAACTGAGGGTAATGCTACTCAATGCTAGACGTCTAAACCTCAAAATGCACTCTCCCGAGGCACTCCTTAAAATGGAGAACATCGACATCTGTGGAGTGACAGAGACCTGGTTCAAAGCTCCAGAGAGCACCCCTGCAATACCAGGCTACAATTCATACCACACCTTTTGGCCACCTAACTTGGACTGAAACAGTAAAGGTGGAGGCATGTCCATATTTACCAAGGATAGCCACACTTCCAGGCTAGTTGCCCAACATAATGCATCCAAAATTCCCAGGTGCAACTAACACTAGGCAAGACTGCAATCCAAATTGTAGCTTGCTATAGATCCCCCAGAATGCCCCAAGATTCCCACTCCACTTTTCTTAACATACTGGAAGATATTAAGGTACAACCAAATACCCTAATACTGGGAGATATCAACTACCCCACCATTAACTGGGAAAACTACTCATGTACCAACACATTTGCTCAACCTTTTTTTGAAATGTATAAATTCCAATGTCTTGGATCAACTTATATATACCTGTACCAAGGGCACCAATATCCTAGGCCTAGTCAATTACCAACATGGGCAACAGATGCTCCACAGCAGAGGTCAGCTCCTCATTGGTCAGATCCAACCATAAGCTAATCACCCTAGACATCCACATCCTGCCCCCCACCCTCCATTAAGTTAAGCACCATAAAACAACTTTTCCAAAGCCAACTTCATGCTTCTTAAGACTGAATTGGCAAATTTCACGATACCCACGCAGATGGGAAGTAGAAGTACTACTGCTGAATCTTACACCAATGTACTGTACGAGCACATACACGTGTGCATGGACCGTGCCATCCCAAATAGAAACAAGATATTCTCCTCCAAAAAAGGAAGCTTATCTGGTGGACCCCGGCCAGAAACAAACTCTTGCAAAACAGAGTAAAATCCCATGATTTGGAAAAACTCCCTTGTCAGCCTCAGTAAGAAGCTGAGATCACTCAGAAAATCTTCCAAACCTAGTTACAAGAACAAACTCGCCACAGATTCTAAAGACAGCCGCAAGGCATTCTATAGTCAAGAATCTCAATGGCAGCACTCATATCTGCTCTGGGTTACAACACATTAGCACTAAATATACTGAACCAACTGATATTGCCAACATCCTGGCAGAGAGTTTCAGTGCTAACTTCACCCACCCCCCCACCCCCCCACCCCCTAAAGGGCCAATCTCAGTACCGTAAGAATGCCAAGTCCTGGTAATCATGGCCAAACAGGTAAAAAATGCACTCTCCAAAGCCACGAATACAGCATCCATAGGACCAGACAACATCCCAGGCTGTGTTCTACATGAACTACAAAATGAACTGGCACCCCACCTAAGTACCATGTTTAATCATAGCCTCACCTCAGGTTTTGTGCCTACAGAATGGCACACAGCTACGGTTATCCCAGTCCATAAGGGGGGATCCACCACGGACCCTGGGAACTACTGCCCCATTAGTCTGAGTCTGATCTGCAAAGCCATGGAACATATCATCATGGAACTTAGAAACAAAGACATTTTTAACCTTCAAACTCTGGACCACACCCAGTTTGTGTTCATGAAAGGTAGATCATGTCTCCTAAATCTGATTGACTTCTTTGAAGCAGTCACCAGAACCATGGATGAGGGTAAGGTGGTTCACACAGCCTATTTAGACCTCACCAAGGCCTTTGACACCATCCCCCACTCTGGAATCATAGATAAACTCACTAAACTGGGCATAAATCCCTATGTCAGCACTGGGTTGCCAATTGCTTCACTAACAGAACCTACATTGTGAAAGTACCCGACTCCAAATCTGGCTCCAGACCAGCGACAAGTGGTGTACCACAGGGTTCAGTCCTGGGTCCACTCTTGTTTGATGTCTACTTCTCTGACGTTTAGGCCAACATTGAGGGTCTATGGCTAACAAAGTTTGCAGACGACTGCAAACTGGGAGTCATTATTGAATCCCCAAATGATGTGGACATTCTACAAAAGGGCCTTACTAAGACGGATGTCTGGTGTCAAAGCCATGGCCTCAAGCTCAATGCCAAAAAATGCATAGCCATCCCCTTTGGGAAAAACCATGTGGTCATGAACTACCACATAGGCGGTAGTCCACTTTACACCGAAAGTGTGATAAGAGACCTAGGGACACAGGTGGACAGTGGTCTCTCCTTTGATAACCACATCATCACAGTAGTCAGGAAATCCTTTGACATGGCACACCTTATCACAAAAGGTTTCTCATCCAGAAAAAAGGAGGTCATTGTTCCTCTCTACTCATCCCTCATTAGACCTATTATAGAGCACAGCGGCCCTTTTGGTATGTACCTCACAAGACATTTACAACAACTGGAAAAGCTGCAGAAATGCCTCACAAGGAGGATCATTGGCCTCAAACAGTTGCCCTATGCAGACGGTCTCAAAAAACTCCAGCTCTACTCTGCCGCATATCGCCTACTCAGAGGCGATCTCTGCCTAACATACAAGGCCATGTCAAACCCAGAGCTGTTGGACACGCTACACTTAAAAAAATCCCAATCCCTCTGAGCCACATGCTTCAGGGACCTAAACCTTGTCACCACATTTAACAAAACATGCTGGAGGGATAGGTTCCTGTCCCAGAGACTTCCCATATTTCATGTCAAGCAGAACACCTCATTAACCCTCTAAGAAAAATCTTGATGATTGGATGGGAAATAGGAAATTCACCCCTGGGATCACATCTGTGGCTCTGCTTGACAGGGGCACCGGAAAATGAATTTTGGGAATCTTTATGGCTAGGCTTGTATAGGCCCTAGGGCCAATAGCCTAGTACCTACCTATGAACCTATGAATAAATAGCATAACATTATAAATGACAAGGTATGTGATTGGTGGTTCTAAATATTAACAGTGTAGATAATCTTAGAACAATCCCAGCCAACATATTTTACATCCCTTAATGCCAGCCCACTAATAGTACATAAAACCTCATTTAATAGTCACACATTAATAAAGTTGTCATTTGGTCTTTACATATGACCTAGCTGATCCCTTTGTTAGAATTCTTTGATTCAGCTGGTATTCATAAATGATCAACTCATGATCTTGTAAGTGATGCATTATATTAAGAACCTGTGTTACTGCTGGTTTCAGCTTCTGTTTCCACTTACAGGATATCACATTTTTATCTACCAACATCACCAATTTGAATGAACAAATATCCATCTTACTCTAAGTTCCTAGACCTTCTTGACCAAAAACTACCTTATTAATAACAATCTGTCTGGTTCAGATTTCATCACATACTTCCTGGAGATCCACTTTAAATAAAATGAATTTAACTTTAGATCTTTGTTCCCAATAAAAGCAAAATTATAGATATTTTTCCAGTATAGCAAGAAACCTTGGAAAGGGTGGTGTTGGTATGCTGACTGCTGCATGCAAGACTAATAGGTTGGTACTAAACTATCGGCCTTAGGGCCTATACAGGCCTAGCCATAACAATTCCCTGGCTATTTCTTCCCACAATATTTACTTCCCTGGACCCCTGTCTAGCATTGTGACTGACATGATCCCCGGGGTGAATTTCCCATCTCCCATCCAATCATCAAAGTTCCTTTTGAAGAGGGCCAAAGAGGCATTCTGCTTTACATGTATGGGCAGTATTCCAGAGTCTGGGGAGTCTCTGGGTCAGGAACCTATCCCTCCAGCATGTTTTGTTCATTGTGACGACAAGGTTTAGATCCCTGGAGCGTGTGGCTCTGAGGGATTGGGATTTCTTTAAGTGTAGCATGTCCAGCAGGTCTGGGTTTGACATGGCCTTATATGTTAAGCAGAGATCGCCTCTGAGTAGACGATATGCATATGAGTATAGCTGGAATTTTTTAGATGGTCAGCACAGGGCATCTGCTTTAGGCCTGTGATTCTTTTAGTGAGGTATTTCTGTGGCCTTTCTAGTTGTTGCAGATGTCTTGAGAGGTACATACCAAATGGGGCACTGTATTCTATAATGGGTCTAATGAGGGATGAGTACAGTGGGACAATGACCTCCTTTTTTCTGGATGAAAAGCCCTTAGTGATGAGGTTTGCCAAATAGAAGGAATTCCTGACTGTTGTGACAATGTGGTTATCGAAGGTGAGACCGCTATCCACCTGTATTCCTAGGTCACTTATCACATTTTCAGTGTTGAGTGTATTGCCACCTAGGTGGTAATTCATGGGTACTTGGTTTTTCCCAAAGGGGATTACTATATACTTTTTGGCATTGAGCTTGAGTCCGTTGCTTTGGCACCAAGCATCTGTATCTGTAAGGCCCTTTTGTAGGATATCCACATCTTTAGGGGATTCAGTGATGGCTCCCAGTTTGCAGTCATTTTCAAACATTGTCAGCCAGAGTCCCTTAGTGTTGGCCTGTACTTCAGAGAAGTAGATGCCAAACAAGAGTGGTCCCAGGACTGACCCCTGTGGTACTCCACTTGTCACTTGTCTAGAGCTGGATTTGGAATCAGCTACTTTAACAGTGTGGGTTCTGTCAGTGAACCAGTTAGCAACCCATCTTGTGACGTAGGGATCTATGCCCAGATTGGTTAGTTTATCTATGATTCCAGAGTGGAGGGTGGTGTCAAAGGCCTTGGCAAGGTCCAGATAGGCTGTGTGGACCGCTTTGCCCTCATCCACAGCTCTGGAGACTGATTTGAAGAAATCAATCAGGTTCAGGAGACACGATTGGCCCTTTACGAATCCAAACTGGGGGGGGGTCCAATGTTTTAAGGTTGCCAATGTCTTTGTTTATAAGATCCATGATAATGCATTCCATGGCCTTGCATATCAGGCTCGTCAGACTGGTGGGGCAGTAGTTCCCGGGATCCAGGGTGGATCCCTCCTTACAGAGTGGGATGACTGTAGCTGTCCTCCACTCATTGGGCACAAAGCCTGAGGTGAGGCTTTGATTAAACATGACACTTAGGTGAGGTGCCAGTTCATTTTGCAGTTCATGTAGTATATAGCTCGGGATGTCGTCTGGTCCCATGGAAGCTGTATTCTTGGTTTTGGTTAGCATGGTTTTTACTTGTGAGGTTGTGATTACCAGGGTTTGGCAATCTTCTGGTATTATGAAGAGCCCCTTAGGGGAGTGAAAGGGGGGGGTGAAGTTTGCACAGAATCGATCTGCCAGGATATTGGCAATATCCTTGGGATTAGTGTATTTAGTGACATTCTGTTGTAGCTCGGAGCAGATCTGAGCATTGCCATTTAGATTCTTGACATAGCTATAGAATGCCTTGTGGTTGTCTTTGGAATCTTTGGTGATTTTGTTTTCATAGTTGGCTTTGGAGGATTTAATGAGTTATCTCAGCTTCTTACTGAGGCTGATGAGGGAGTTTTTTGTATCCTGGGATTTTCCTTTTTTCTGTAGCAGTTTCTGCCTTTTGTTGTATAGTTTGTTTATGGTTGGGAACCACCAAATCGGCTTCCTTTTTTTGAGGAGAGCGTCTTGGTTCTGTTTGGGATGGCATGATTCATGCACGAGTGGATGTGCTCATACAGTGCCTTAGTGTAGGATTCAGCAGTCAAACCTACCGTTACCGTCCTCATGGGTGTCATGAAGTTTATCACTTCTGACTTGAGTAGCATGAAGTTGGCTTTGGAGAAGTTTTTTATGTTTATATCCTTACTGGGGGGTGGGGGGTGGGATGTGGATGTCAAGGGTGATTTGCTTATGATCCGACCTGACCAACGAGAGGGTGACCACTGGTGTGGAGCATCGATTTCCCATGTTGGTAATGACCAAGTCTAGGATATTGGTGCCCTGGCGGGACTATGGATTAGTTGATCCAAGGCATTGGAGTTTATGAATTCCAAGAACCGTTGGACAAAGGCGTTGGTACCCGAGTAGTTTTCACAATCAATGGCAGGGTAGTTAAAGTCTCCCAGTATTAGGGCATTTGGTTGTATCTTGTTTCTATTATCTGCCTCCATTTGTTTGATCCTGATCATAATTTCTTCTTCTTCTCATTGACTATTACTATAGTTTCTATGTCCAATCATGAAACATGGTTCCTCTTTAGTTAACTGTTCTAATAAAGCAGCATTATTATAGATCTCTTGGCATGGGCTGTAGTCAACATGCTCCAAGAGAAGCAGAGATAAGTACAAACTGAATATTTAAGTAAAATTTAATATATCTGCTAAAACTATTGTTGCAATCTAATAGAGGACAGAGATGCTCTGTTAACACGCATACTACATAGCTCTTGCCTCAACCAGAAGTCCACCTTCTGCATTATTTATATGCTTATGGCTCACTTTATATTCTATTACTCAAAAGGGTCTCCTACTTCTGAGACACCCCCTAGACACTTAGGAAATGCTCTGTGTTGTTTTCCCCAGTCCATCACTTGTGCATAACTTCTTGTTTTCATATCTAGTTTGAATGACCAAAATGTATTTCTCTGACATGAATTCAATTTTAGTCTCCCTTAAACTCTATCACACCTTTACATTCTTATAGATTCATAGATATGTACTAGGCTAGCTGCCCTTGTTGGCCATTTTAAGCCTAGCTAATTTCCCTCTCAAAGGTGAGAATCAAACCATGTACCTTGTGACTTCAAGTTAAGTATAGTAACAATAATACCAATGACCAACTTCTGTCTCTAATCCCAGTCCATTCCTTCAGTTCCTTGCCCATACCATCTCACTTCTCCAACCCACTGACATTGGCATGGAAAATCTGCATCAAGATATAGCATTTTTTAACTTCTCATATCATTACAACTCTTAGAAATATTTTGTTTACCCACTAGGACATGAAGAGTGGTACTCCAACTTCTCTCTTTCATGCTATTCAGTAAAATGCCGAGTGTGTGTGTGTGTGCTGTCTCCTCATAGTATCAGTCATCAGTTCTCTTAGTGGGTAGAAATAAAATGCTACTTATTCATTCTGCATCTGCATAACTTCAGTTTAAATGGGCTCAATACAATGCAGTAGGATCACCCCGTTTTAGTTGTCTTAATTGTTTTCTTTTTCTTTTTACAGATGGCCTAATGAACTTGCACTCCAGTTATTACATCCCTTTTCCAACCCTTTATTTCTGCTGTGTTGGGTATTATCTTTCTACCTGATATCTTCTCTAAATCTTTATCTATATTTCTATCTATATAATATTTGCATATAGCTACCTCTATCTATCTGTTCCCCACACTCCTACTAATTCTTTTTTTTTACGTCTATGAGATTATAGTACCTTGTAGTAAGGGTAATACTGTGAGGTGCTATTATAAACTCAGTGTACTCCTGTTTTACATTATCCATCTCACACATCTATCATCTTGCCACCTTTTACACACACTCATGCCCACACACAGAGATATATATATATGTGTGTGTGTGTGTGTGTGTGTGTGTGTGTGTGTGTGTGTGTGTGTGTGTGTGTGTGTGTGTGTGTGTGTGTGTGTGTGTTTTATGTATGCATAATGTGTGTGTGTGTGTGTGTGTATTTATGTGAGTGTTGTGTGTTTGGTCGACCTTGCCTTATGTTTGCCAACAGACAGCAGTGCAGGGCTGCTTCTGCAAATGTCCAGTTTAGTGAATGCACATTTCAAAAGATGTTTGCTTTGTCAAAAAAGGTAAGTGGGATATATAGTAGGTGTGTGTGTATTTGTGCAAATGTGTGTGGGTTAGGGGTTAGAGTAAGGGTTAATTAAAAGATACACTAAGAGTGTGGGCGTGAGTGTGCATGACTGCCATTATTTAGGGTTAGGATCAGATTTAGGTTAGGAGACCAATTTGGTATATGTGTGTGTGTGTGTGTGTGTGTGTGTGTGTGTGTGTGTGTGTGTGTGTGTGTGTGTGTGTGTGTGTGTGCATGTGTGCAGATGGTGAGTATCTGAGTTGTCTTGTATAGTGCTAACATTATGGGAAAGGCTTTTTGACTCTTTTAAAATTAAGATACATGTTAGAATTAGGTCAGTGGCAGGGTTTGTGTTAGGGTTACCATCTATTACTAAGGTGGAGCGGGAGAGGGGAGTAGAAGGGGTCAGATCATTGAAGAATGATAAAATCATTGAAAATAAAAGGCAACTGGGCCCTGTGGCCATTTACACCTTGCCAGAACAATCCCTTTTCCCTTTCCTCCTTTTTCATGGAGCAATAGACCAGTCATATCAAGGGTGAGTTTGTGGATACAATCCAGTTGTCTAAATTCTTTTGGAAGGAAGTTAGTGTGTCACTTTGCTTAATTTGGAATGGAAGTTTGTTACAGAAATGGGGTAAGGAAGGCATGATAAATCTGTCTCTCCACTGTGTTTTGTTTATTTGCTGAAGTAGGTCCCAATGGTAACCTCCCACCTAGACTTAGTGTGCTCTGTACCTTAATCAGTGTTTAACTGAATTATGTATGAACTGATATTTAATCCTAATAATTTATTGACTGTCCCCTTTGTGCGGGATAGTGCCAAATGCTTTAACAGGGTTAAAAAAGGCAGTAAGCACAATCAGACTTTCATCACATGCTGTTGTTACAGTTTTAAAGAATGTCACACAATTCAAGAAGAAAAACATATATTAACGAATTCATACTGATTTTTATCTAAGAGAAGTAGTTCTTCTGTGGTATTTTGGATAAAGTTCCATTCTGACTGTCTAGGGTTTTGAAATTGATTGACTCCAACAATTGGCTAAGTTTCTGGTGTCATTCTAAGGTGATCCAGTATCTGTCTGCTTGGGCTGACATGATTGACAGACCTCGATGCTTTGCCAGAGATGGTCTGCATCTGTCACTCCTGGATTTCCGGGTATTGGCTAAGGCTCTTGCCACCCCTATAGTGCCTTTTTTAGGTGGTGTTCCAAAGACCAAATTACCACCGTAACAGCTATAAATAAATGCAATCTGAGGGTCATGCTGCTCAATGCTAGAAGTTCAAATTTCAAGATGCACTCGCTCAAAGAACTCCTCAAAATGGAGAACATCGACATTTGTGCTGTAATGGAGACCTGGTTTAAAGCAGCAGAAAGTACCGCTGCACTACCTTTCGACCCCAGAACATGGATGGAAGCTCCAACAGTGGTGGTGTCTCCACATTCATAAAGGATATGCACACCTCCAGACTAGTAGCTGAACATAACGCATCTGAGATACTTCAGGTACAACTAACATTGGGTAAGATGGTGATTCACTTCATAGCCTGCTATAGGTCCCCAACCATGTCCCAAGATTCTCACTCCACATTCCTAAGCACCCTGGAAACTATTAAGATCCAACCCAACACTCTCATACTAGGTAACTTTGACTACCCCTCCATCAACTGGGAAAACTACTCATGCACCAATACAATGGCCCAACACTTCCTGGAATTCATCAGTTCCAATGCCCTGGACCAGCTCATTCTTATCCCCACTTGAGGAAGCAACATCCTTGATGTTATTATTACTAACATGGGCAACCATTGCTCTACACCAATAATCAGTTTCTTCCTGGTTAGATCTGACCACAAACTAATCACCATGGAAATCCCCCCCCCCCCCCCCCCCGCAAAGGTAACCACCATGAACAACTTCTCTAAAGTGGACTTTTGGCTCCTAGAAACAGAGGTGGCTAAACTCACGACACCCATGCCAATGGAAAATAGATGCATGACTTCCGAATCATACACCAATGCACTGTACGGACACTTACATAAATGCATGGAACTAGCTATACCCAACAGAACCAAGATGCACTCCTCCAAAAAAGGAAGCCAGTCTGGTTGTCCCCTGTCATTAATAAACTCTACAACAGAGGCAAAAAACTGTTGCAGAAAAAGGTGAAGTCCCAGGACCGGAAAAACTCCCTTATTAGCCTCAACAAAAAGTTGAGATCCTTCATCAAAACCTCTAAAGCCAGCTATGAAGGCAGAATTTCGACAGGCACTAAAAACAACTACAAAGCTTTCTATAGTTACATCAATAATCTCCATGGCAATACCCAGATTTGCTCTGAGTTACTGCACAATGGTACCTCCTATCTCCAACAGATATTGCCAACATACTAGCCGACAGATTCAATGCCAACTTTACCCCCCAAAGGACTAATCACAATACCAGAAGAATGTCAGGCACCTAGCATTACTGCAGCACAGGTTAAAGCTGCATTGTCCAAGGCCAAGAATACAGCTTCCATGGGACCCGATAATATCTCCTGGCTGTGTACTACATGAATTACAAAGTGAACTGGCACCACATCTGTGTGCCCTGTTCAATCACAGCCTCACCTCAGATTTTATTCCTACCAAATGGTGCACTGCTAACAGTCATCCCTCTCCATAAAGGGGGAGCATCTACAGACTCTGGGAATTATCGCCCCATTAGCCTGAAGAGTCTGATATGTAATTCTATGGAGCACATCATCATGGAACTAATTAACAAGTATATAGGGAATCTCCAAGCTGTATATCCCACACAATTTGGTTTTGTGAAAGGTAGATCATGCCTGCTCAACCTGGTTGACTTCTTTGAGTTAGTCACCAGAGCTGTGGATGAGGGTAAGGCAGTTCATACAGCTTACCTCACTCTGGACAAGGCCTTTGATACCATTCCTCACTCAGGAATTATTGATAAACTCAACAAACTAGGCATCAACCCCTATATCACTAGGGGGTTGCAAATTGGCTCACAGATAGAGCCTACAGTGTGAAAGTAGCGGACTCCAAGTCAGACTGCTGACCAGTCAAAAGTGGAGTCCCACAGGGATTGGTCCTGAGTCCTCTCCTGTTTGGCAACTACTTCTCACAAGTCCAGGCCAACACGGAAGGACTCTGGCTGACAAAGTTTTCAGACAACTGCAAGCTGGGAGCCATTATTAACTCCCCAAGTGATGCAGACATCCTACAGAAAGACCTCACTGAGACCAATGAATGGTGTCATAACTATGGCCTTAAGCTTAATGCCAAAAAAATGCGTCATCATCCCCTTTAGGAAAAACTCAGTTCCCACTAATTACCACACCAATGGGAGCCCACTGAACACTGAAGGCATTATAAGAGATCTGGGGACGCAGGTTGACAGTAACCTCTCCGGCCACCACATTTCCACTGTGGTTAGAAAGTCCATCTATGTGGCACATCTAATTACCAAGGGATTTGCATCCAGGAAGAAAGAGGTCATCATCTCTCTCTCTCTATTCTTCCCTTGCTAGACCCATCATTATGTATAATGCTCCATTTGGCATGTACCTCACTAGACACCTGCAACAGCTGGAGAGGCCACAAAACTACCTCAGGAAAAGGATCCTAGGCCTTACACTTCTACTAAGAGGTGATCTCTGCTTGACTTACAAAGCCGTGTCTGACCCAGCTCTGTTAGAAATGCTACATCTAAAGAAATGCCAATCTCTCTGCACCACACGCTCCAGAGACCTCAACCTCATTACCACAATCAACAGAACATGCTGGAGGGACAGGTTCATAACCCAGAGACTGCCCTAGCTCTGGAATAGACTTTCCACACATGTCAAGCAGAGCACCTCACTGGCCCTGTTTAAGAGAAATCTTGATGAGTGGATGAGAAATAGAAAATTCACCCTGGGGATCACTCCAGCGCCTCTAATTGATAGAAACACTGGGAACTAACGTCGGGCGGCACAATGTCAGGCACTTCTATGGGCTAGGCTTGTAAATGCTCCAAGGACATTAGCCTAGTACACACATATGAACCTATGAACATAAAGCACTGGCCAGGCTGATTGGTTTAAATAGTTCAAAGTCACTTTCAGTCTCTCCATGCTTCAGAGGTATGGATTGCAAAGTAATTCCTCCTTTTATCAGAAACAAGGAGATAACAGAAGATGTAGCATTAAGGATCTTAGTCAAGTCTGTACTGCGGCATATTTCAAGTGAACACAGAAAATACAAGACAGGAATGCAGATGATACAGACTGGGGGGGATACAGGAAGTGCAACAATCAGAGGGGATTATGGGATGTGATTCATGCTTATTCTGTGGTGAACATTTGGGGTGGACACAACATGTTTCAAGCAATTTCCTTCACAGAAAACCAAATATAACAGAATACTTGCTAAGTAGGTGTTTGGAATTCACTCACTAATAGTGAATGATGTCAATTCTTCTCTCATAGTAGTTTATTCTGCACTGTGATGCTAGTCTAGATATGTCAGTGATTCTGGTACTGGTAGACTTGGCTCCAGGAACTGAGTGAAGTAGCAAGTAAGACAAACGACAGTTGAATAAAACACCTTTATAAAACACAGAGCTTTCGGGACACACCCTTCCTCAATGATTAACATAAGGGACCTTATTTTAACTATCTTAAATTTAATTTTACCCTCACTGGATGATTTCCCACAGTCTTTTACATAGCTCACCACTGCCTGCTCAGGTGGATTGCTTACCTTTTGATGATATTCACAGGAACAATGCTAAATGACTGAAGTTAAAGAATGGAGTCTACACTGAAATGAAAACAAATACCAGGTGTACAGCAGAGGAAGGCAAAGCTTACTCATTAGGAAGAGGCAGCAGAAACATCTGTCGGCAAGGTTAGCTGCCTTCCTGACTCATAAATGGCCATTGTAGAAAGAAGCAGTCTTGTCAGCCTTGCAAACAAACAGTACAAGGTCAAGGAAGAAAGAGAGTTTCTACTGCTATGACCATCTCCAACAACATGTACATGACCATTGTAGAGAAGACATATAGTCCATTCAGTTTTGCAAAATCAGAAAACATGCACAAAGAAAGGATGATTTTTACTCCTGTGAACAGTTAAGCCCTACATTCTTCTCTCTGCAAACTCAACCCTGCAACAGAAAAAGCATGGACAGGCCTTCTCATTGCAATACTGTGACAGTTCTATTATTGGAAAGGCAAAGAACATGATAATCAGCGGCAACAAACAAATTACAAGAAGTCACTGTGTAGGTCAAGTTCTAATATTTAAACAAAGGGAAGCCCCATCAGTCTGATGAGCCTGATCTGCAAGGCCATGAACGTAATATCATGGAATTTATAAGCAAAGATACTGGCAACCTTAAAACACTGGACCCCATCCAGTTTGGGTTCATGAAGGGCCGATCTTGTCTCCTGAACCTGATTGACTTCTTTGAATCAGTCTCCAGAGCTGTGGACAAGGGTAAGACAGTCCACACAGCCTATTTGGACCTCGCCAACACCTTTGACACCATCCCCCACTGTGGAATCATAGATAAACTTACTAAGCTGGGCATTAATGCCTGCATCACTCGATGGGTTGCCAACTGGCTTACTGACAGAACCCACACTGTAAAAGTAGCTGACTCCAAATCCAGCTCCAGACAAGTGACAAGTGGAGTACCTCAGGGTTCAGTCCTGGGACCTCTCTTGTTTAGCATCTACTTTTCTGAAGTAAAGGCCAACACTAAAGGATGCTTACTAACAAAGTTCGCAGATGACTGCAAACTGTGAGCCATTATTGAATCCCCAAATGATGTTGATACTCTACAAAATGGCTTTACAGAAACAGATGCTTGGTGCCAGAGCCATGGGCTCAAGCTCAATACCAAGAAATGTATAGTTATCCCCTTTGGGAAAAAAACATGTCCCCATGAATTACCACATAGGTGGCAGTACACTAAACACTGAAAGTGTGATAAGAGACTTAGGGACACAGGTGGACAGTGATCTCACCTTCAATAACCACATCGCCACAACAGTCAGGAAATCCTTCTATGTGGTACATCTCATCACTAAGGGCTTTTCATCCAGAAAAAAGGAGGTCATTGTCCCACTGTACTCATCCCTCATTAGACCCATTATAGAATACAACACCCCATTTGGTATGTACCTCTCAAGACATCTGCAACAACTGGAAAGGCCACAGAAATATATCACTAAATGAAACACAGGCCTAAAGCAGATGACCTATGCTGACTGCCTTAAAAAACTCCAGCTATACTCTGTCGCATGTCATCTATTTCGAGGTGATCTCTGCTTAACATACAAGGCCATAGGTTCATAGGTTCATAGGTTGGTACTAGGCTATCAGCCCTAGGGCCTATACAAGCCTAGCCATAACAATTCCCTGGCTATTTCTTCCCACATTATTTACTTTCCTGGACCCCTGTCTAGCAGGGTGACTGACGTGATCCCTGGGGTGAATTTCCTTTCTCCCATCCAAACCCATGTCAAACCCAGAGCTGTTGGACATGCTACACTTAAAGAAATCCCAATGTGTCAGAGCCACACGCTCCAAGATTCTAAACCTTGTCATCACAATAAACAAAACATGCTAGAGGGATAGATTCCTGACCCAGAGACTCCCCAGACTCTGGAATAGACTGCCCATACATGTCAAGCAGTGCGCCTCTTTGGCCCTCTTCAAAAGGAACCTTGATGATTGGATGGGAGAAAGGAAATTCACCCCGGGGATCATGTCAGTCGCCCTGCTAGACAGGGGTCCAGGGAAGTAAATAATGTGGGAAGAAACAGCCAGGGAATTGTTTTGGCTAGACTTGTATAGGCCCTAGGGCCAATAGCCTAGTACCATCCTATGAACCTATGAACATTCTCAAGTATAATTCATGTAAAGTACTCTGCCTGGGTTGGCAAGAAGAAATATGTCTCCCCCAATTTAAAGCCCAGTTACCTTAAGTGTGTATAGCCCTTCCCACAAACTGTAGTACTGTAATTTAGTAACTATAGAATCCCTAAAAACCCTGCTGTACAATTATTAAGGTAGTATAACATACCAACCCTTTTCAAAGTTCCCAAAAACAAAGATTGCAACTCTAAAACAAGTTATAAAGCAACCTTACTGATAGTTTCTGGCACTGTGCATGATGCCAACTGGCTCTATACATGTCCTCTCTTATCAAATTTTCCCTTACCTAATGATAAACTATCCACCAATGACCAGTGCAAGGTGATATAATCCACCTGCACAATAGGCACCTTTTCAAACCCCCCCCACCTTGCTGCCTCTAACCCGTGACATTCTGTACTCCACTGTAAGTTATTTTACTTCTTTTTATGAGGTTATTGCTGCATTTTTCTATGCAACCAGACTGGAAAGCAGGATGAGTGTCACTTGGCTAAAGTTTATAGTGCTAAACGAGTTGTAACTCACTAGAGAACAACTGATGCTGTACAAAATATGATCTATTTTGATTGCCTGTGACAATCTTTTCTGTATCTGTAACATAAGGCATTAGTTGCTTATGATGATTTTTAACTGTAATTGTGATATAACAAATTAGTGTGTTCTGTATAATAGCAGTAAAGGGAAGTTATTTGTTTATGAGTACTGGTCCCAATTCCATGATTTAAGGACTATACACATCTGTAATTAACTCAGTAAGTTTACCTGCACTAGTTGTATTTATTCCATGCAACATTTTATCCTAAGGATGCCCCTTTAGCTGTGCAAGGTGAGCTGATTTATAGAACTTTGCTATTCTTTTTGCTGTAGAAGACTTTTCTTGAACCCGGATTTTTAGTAAGTGGACTGACAAACTGTAATGATATTGCCTAAAGTCTTGTTGATGTCGTACTGTTTTACAGCTGTATATATCCTTGCTATATTAAGGCATTTGGTGTGAATTATGCAGTAACTCAAGCTCACAAACTATGCTAACGTTTGCAGCATTAATAAATTTGTTTTAACTGTATGCTAACAGCTTATATTGCTTTATCACATTCCTTAATCTATTCGTTGTTCTTTTTAATTAAGCCCTAAATTCCTGTCTCTGCAAATTCAACCCTGCAACAGAGAAAGCAAAGACAGCCCTGCTCGCTGCAATACCCTGACGGTTCTATTTATGAAAGGCAAAGAACGTCAAATCCAGTGGCAACAAACAAATTAAGAGAAGTCACTGTGTAGGTCAAGTTCTAATATTTAAATAAAGGGAATGAACATTCTCGAGTATAACTCATGTAGAGTACTCCATCTGGGTCGGCAGCAAGGAATATGTCTCCCAAATTTAAAGACCAGTTACCTTAAGTGTATATAGCCCTTCCCACAAACTGCAGTACTGTAATTTAGTAACTGTAAAATCCCTAAATACATTGTTGTACAATTATCAAGGTAGCATAACATTCCAAACAATTTTCAAACTGCCCAAACAACAAACACTGCAACTCTAAAACAAGTTGTTAAGCAACCTTACTGATAGTTTCTGGCATTGTGTGTAACGCCAACTGGCTCTACCCACTATGTTCACCCTCGCTATGCTCAGGCTCACTCTGCTCCTATACTCTACACCACCCCCAATTCCACCCATCCCCACTATCCCTACCTTTATACATAAACAGATACACACCCAGTCTAAATTACAACCAATCCCAGCAGTACATACCCACCATATTTAATAATTTTCATAATTTAATTAGTCCACATAATGTAATCATTACTTCAACCCTTCATCTAGCTACACACACAACTTCTTTATTCTCTTCAACATTATCTCTAAAATCTAAATAATAACACTATGCTACTTGAACTCTTACCTTTAATTACTTTACTTTTTACAGCTTACCTAGCTACCTCCTCTCTATATCTCCATATCATGGTAAGCAACTTCCCCTACAAACACAGACATCACCTTTAAACAATATTATCATATCACCACAACTTTTTAACAGCTCCAGTACTGAACTTTTCATGTTTAAATATGCACACTCACAAGGTTGTCCAAACCTACTCCAGAAATATGCCAGACTGCTTATTAAACTCTCACATATATTCCCAGCGAGTTTAACTCAGATTAAACCTTGTGGTGACATACATCCTAACCCAGGCCCTCAACCCACAAAATATACACCCTCCCCTCCTAACTCACCACCCTCACCTAATATTAACACTTTACGACATAGGATCTCTTACCTACTAATTTTAAACAAGAACATGAGAAAGAAATCCTACCCTATGGTTATAATATCCACAGACATGAGAGAGCCCATAAACATGGTGGTGGTGTAGCAATAATATATAAAGACAACCTTAAAGTTGAATGACTGTATAACAGCCCCACAAATCTATTAAACTTTGAAATACTGATCTCTCACCTCCAAATAAATCCCAATAAATGCATTATTATTCTAGCCATATATATCCCCCCAGGCAATAGCCGATATGTTATTGAAGACCTCCTTTACTGGTGCACATCAATTTTAGTCAGGAAATTATCATAATGGGAGATTTCAACACAGACTGATCCACTTGCTCCTCAGACAATCCCTCAAACTTTATAAACCTCCATGGTTTCTGTCAATTAATACAAACTCCTACCAAGTGCGACAAACACAGAAAAAAGCAATCAATTCTAGACTGGATCCTAACAAATAAAGCCATCCTCTGTCACCAGTCAAAATGTCTCCCAGACAGCCTAAGTGATCACCTTACCCATCTACCCGTTAAGACACCATGCATATCCCCCCAAAAAACACCCCTTACAAACATATTCACAATAAAATAAACTTCTCCCCTGAAACCTTTAAAACTATCCTGCTTCAATCTGACTGGTCCCCATTAAAACACCTGCACCTAGACATAGCTGTTCAATACTTCAATGAAAAAATCCTCACAGTCCTAAACAAACTAGCCCCCCTAGAAAGATACATGTAAAATCTAAGCCCATACCATGGCTCACCAATGACACAAAAAAGCTGCTCAAAGACAGAGACAGAGCAAGGTACCATTACCAAAAGACCAAAAAACAAATTTCCCTTCTCACCTACCATCAAATGCGAAACCAAGCCAAAAAGCTAATTAAACTAGAGAAATGGCAATAAATGTACAATAATACAACAAAATCACCAAAACATCCCCCAGACATTCTGTGCAGCCATCAATCTATTGCTAAAACCTGTCCATTCTACAACCCCATCCCCAACCACAACAAACTCCACTGAAAGCATAGCCTCACAGTTTAATGCACACTTTATCAACAAATATGACATCAGTACCCCTCTGTCTGCCCCTACTGAACTGGAAACCTATCTTAAATCCTTCTCAATAAAACCAATACAAACTTGCACCATTAAAAAAACTTCTATCCAAACTCAAACTCTCTTCTCTTACTGCTGATAAACCTCCAAACAAATTCCTGAAATTAACTGTAGACACCTTTTGCTACCCTATATCCCTCCTAACACGGACTATATCAGAACAATACATCCCCAAACTCTGGAATGTCTCCTACATCATCCCTTTACACAAAGGTGGCACTTCAACTGAATTCACAAATTACAGGTCAGTCGATATCCTCTCACCTATAGCTAAGATTCTTGAAAAATGCATACACGCGCAACTACTTGACCATCACCTAACCAATAACCTCCTGTCCACATCCCAACATGTTTTTGCCAAAACATAGTAGAACTACAGCTCTGGTCAGTTTCATTAATTCAGTTAACCAGCACAGAAACAATGGGCGATTTATCTCTTCCATTTTTCTTGATATGTCAAAGGCTTTTGACAACAGTATCACATCAAAAATGTCTCAACGAGCTAGTCTTCCTAAACCTATCCCCATCTGCCCTCTCCTGGTTTACAATTACTTATCTGATCATCAACAGGAAATCAACAGTCCAAAAAGACACAAACTTTGGAAAAACAAAGAGTTGAATAATCAAAGTGCCTTAACGCCAGCTTATTTTATTGAGTTCAAAACAAATAGTTTTTTGCTACTAATAAAAGTAGCTTCCTCAGAGGCTAAAACACAGAAAAGCCAAACAGTTTAAATACTGTGAGGGCCTAATTAAAATCAACTGACATAATTAAACATCACTTCTTTAAAACAGTTGATCTTTAACTGTTTCAGCAGATCTTAATGATCAAACCTATAAGGTTTTTGATCAAATGCAACAATAGTGTGTCTTGACTATATATTAGTAAGAAAATTGTAAAAAGAATTTATATATAAAAATACAAATCTGTTATTACAAATAAACCATATTTTAATATAAAACATCCAATAAAAAGATAATATAACCAAGTGTATGTGAACAAATATACACTAGTTAAACATGCTAGGGCTGTCATCAACTTCGTTTAAGCCTGGCATGTTAAAGGCATCCAATTTAAGTTGCCAACACAATTCTAGAATTTCTAACAACAAGGAGGTAGGTCCTCCCCTAATGGATTTTTGTTTACAATCAATGCCCATGAAAACAAAACTATGTCCTTGATTAATTTCAACATGTTTTGCTAGAGCATTTTCGGTTTTATTATTTCTGATGGCATATATATGTTGGTATATGCGCTCTCTGAATTTTCTGTCAGTTTTTCCGACATAAAATGCCGGACAGCTCTAGCAAAACATGTTGAAATTAATCAAGGACATAGTTTTGTTTTCATGGGCATTGATTGTAAACAAAAATCCATTAGGGGAGGACCTACCTCCTTGTTGTTAGAAATTCTAGAATTGTGTTGGCAACTTAAATTGGATGCCTTTAACATGCCAGGCTTAAACGAAAGTTGTAATATAGCCCTCAAAAACATAAGGCCTATTTACGTTGATGAACTTGTCTTGTTCCAGGGAATTAATTATGACAAGCCCTGGCCAGCATGTTTAACTAGTGTATATTTGTTCACATACACTTGGTTATATTATCTTTTAATTGGATGTTTTTATATTAAAATATGGTTTATTTGTAATAACAGATTTGTATTTTTATATATAAATTCTTTTTACATATAATTTTCTTACTAATATATAGTCAAGACACACTATTGTTGCCATTTGGTCAAAACCTTATAGGTTTGATCATTAAGATCTGCCTTTGAAACAGTTAAAGATCAACTGCATGTGTTTTTAAAGAAGTGATGTTTTAATTATGTCAGCTGATTTTAATTAGGCTCCTCACAGTATTTAAACTGTTTGGCGCCTTTTCTGTGTTTTAGCCTCTGAGGAAGCTACTTGTATTTAGTAGCGAAAATGCTATTTGTTTTGGAACTCAATAAAACTGCGTTAAGGCACTTGGGCGTTTTTGATTATTCAACACTCTTTTTTTGATCATCAACAGGAAGTTAAGTGGCAAAATTAACTCTTTTCCCTATTACCTGTCTCAATGGGTGTACCTCAAGGCTCAATTCTTGGTCCATTCCTATTCACCATATTATACAAATAAACTCTGCACAGCTACACAACATGCAACCATAGTTCAATATGTAGATAATTTTTCCCTCATCTGCTTTGTGCTCTCTCTACCAGAACTCCTGCAAAAAAACTATAATCCTGCTTAGAGAATAAAAACTAACTCTCAGACTCCCTGCTTGTACTCATCCCAAACAAAACAAAGCTTATGCTCTTCACTTGTGACTTCAAACCAGTGATAAGTGGAGCACCACAGGGTTCAGTCCTGGGACCTCCCCTGTTTAGTATCTACTTCTCTGAAGTACAGGCTAACACAAAAGGCCTCTGGCTAATGAAGTTCGCAGATGACTGCAAACTAGGAGCCATAGTTGAGTCCCCAAATGATGTGGACATCTTACAGAAGGGCTTCACTGAGACAGATGCTTGGTGTCAGAGCCATGGCCTCAAGCTCAGTGCCAAAAAGTGCATTGTCATCCACTTTGGTAAAAACTCTGTACCCATGAACAAGCACATAAGCGGCAGTCTACTTAACACTGAATGTGTGATAAGAGATCTTGGAACCTAGGTGGACAGTAGTCTCTGCTTTGATAATCACATCACCACAGTAGTCAGGAAGTCCTTCTACGTGGCACACCTCATCACAAAACGGTTCTCATCCAGGAAAAAAGAGGTCATTGTTCCCCTCTATTCGACACTCATTAGACCCATTATAGAGTACAATGCCCCTTTTGGAATGTTCCTCACAAGACATCTGCAGCAGCTGGAAAGTCCACAGAATTACCTCACAAAGAGGATTACTGGCCTCAAACAGATGCCCTACACCGACCGTCTCAAAAAACTCCAACTTTACTCTGTAGCATATCGGCTGCTTTGAGGTGATCTCTGCCTAACATATAAAGCTATGTCAAACCCAGAGCTGTTGGACATGCTATACCTAAAGAAATCCCAATCCCTCCAAGCTACACTCTCTAGGGTCCTAAAACTTGTCACGACAATAAACGGGACATGCTGGGGGGATAGATTCCTGTCTCAGAGACTTCCCATAGTCTGGAACAAGCTACCCATCTATGTTAAGCAAACTTCCTCTTTAGCACTCTTCAAGAAAAATCTTGTTGAGTGGATGGGAAATAGCAAATATACCCCGGGGATCACTTTTGTGGCTCTGCTCGACAGGGGCACAAGAAAATAACTTTCTTGGGTGGCGTAAGCCAGGGAACCTTGTTGGCTAGGATTACTTAGGCCCTTGGGCTGATAGCCTAGTACCTTCCTGTGAACCTATGAACTTATAGTAGAACCAGTCGAATTCGCCAAACTCATTGGAATCACAACTGACAGCAATCATAAATTTGACAAACACTTAGCAGTAGCCATAAAAAAGTCTATATCTAGTTGAGTTCGCTCTATAGAATTAAGCCCAACCTAACAGATACTACCAGACAAATCCATTTCCAAAACACACCTACTCTCAACCATCCTATATGCCTCACCAATACTAAGAAATCTAAGAAAAACAGACTTAAAAAAACTGGAATCCTGCTATAATAAAATATCCAGCTTTGCCTCAAACCTCCCCTTTAAATCCCACTATTGCACAGCACTACAGCAAATAAAATGTTTAGAAGTCCGTAATCTACTAACCACTAACCAACTCACTTTAGTGCATTCCACCCTTCACCACACTGGCAACAGCCCACCTTTCAGTGACTTAATTCAACCCCACTCCAATTGCAGATCACTACAATCCTCCAATAAACTCCTACTGAAAGTAACTAAATCCAGTAATAGCTATTGTGATTCTCTATGCTCCAAGAAAATATCTATGTCCTGGAATTCTCTGCCTCAGAATATATTCAATACTTCCACTACAGCCAAATGCAAACAGCTACTTGGGTAACAACCAACAATAGCCGATCAGGTATTGAAGTCTTCCTTTACTGGTGCCCATCAATTTAAGTCAGGAAATTATCATAATGGGGGATTTCAACACAGATTGATCAACTTGCTCCTCAGCCAATCCTGTCTCAATGGGTGTACCCCAAGGGTCAATTCTTGATCCATTCCTATTCACCATTTTTACAAATAAACTCTACAAAGCTACACAACATGCAACCATAGTTCAATATGTAGACGACTCCTCCCTCATCTGCTTTGCTCTGCCCTCTTTCTACCAGAACTCCTGCAAAAAAACAACAGTCCTTCCTAGACAATGAAAAATACATCTCAGACTCCTAACTTGTACTCATCCCAAACAAAACAAAGCTTATGCTCTTCACCAGTGGCAAAAAACCTGATCATCTTTCCCCCTTCACCATCTACTCATCAAACAAATCAATAATGGAACTAGTCGAATTCACCAACTCCTTGGAGTCACAATTGACAACAATCATAAATTTGACAAGCACTTAGCAGTAACCATCAAAAAAGTCCATATTTAGTTGAGTTCAGTCTATAGAATTTAGCACTGCCTAACAGATACTATCAGGCAATCCATTTCCAGAACACACCTACTCTCAACCCTCCTATATGCCTCACCAATGCCAAGAAATCTAGAAAAACAGACTTAAACAAACTTGAGTCCTGCTATAATAAAATATCCAGATTTTCCTCAAAACTCCCCTTTAGATTCCAGCATTGCACAGCACTACAGCAAATAAAATGTTTGGAACTCTGCAATCTACTAACCACTAACCAACTCACTTTAGTACATTCCACCGTTCACCACACTGACAACTGCCCAGCTCTCAGTGCCTTAATTCAGCCCCACTCCAATTGCAGATCACTACAATCCTCCAATAAACTCCTACTGAAAGTAAATCCAGTAATAGCTATTGTGAGTCTCTATGCTCCAAGAAAATATCTATGTCTTGGAATTCTCTGCCTCAGAATATACTCAATACCGCCGATATAACCAAGCAACAATAAGCAACTTCTCACCAAAACAGCAAAGATTTCAATAGCAAATTCCCACCTTATCTCCACCCTACTTTATGCCTGTCCAATATATACCAACCTAAGGCAATGCGATCTAAACAAGCTAGAGACCTTCTACAACAAAATCGCCAAATTCGCCACAGGGGCATCCTACTGTAGTCACCACTGTCTCTCACTTGCTGAACTGGGCTGGCTTGAACTCCCTCACCTCCTTCAATGGTATCAACTTTCACTCACCCACAAACTAGTAAATCATCCACTAAATGTCCCATCCCTCCAGAATCTACTCCAACCCTGTCACACCACCAGACCACTAAGATCCAGCAACAAAAATCACTTGCAGATCACTAAAGCCAATAACTCTGCTGGTGAAGCACTATTCTCTTGCACCATAGCCAAATTATGGAACTCCCTCCCACTCACAATTACCTCCATACCATCATGCACCCACTTCAAAAATTTACTAAAAGCACACCTAAAAACATGCTGGCTATGCCCTTGCAACTCCCACTCTAATAATGGTTAAGATGTTTACCTTTAATTTACAAGGTACAGGGTTTGATTCTCACATGGGGTAATTGGCTAGGCTTAAAATGGCCCAGAAGGGCTGTTAGCCTAGTACTAATCTACTAATCTATGAACCTATGAACCATCCAACCACTACCTTTCTTTCCACTCCACTAACTACCTTGATTATAGCAAACTCAGATGCTCATAAGCCTAGTACTTACTATACAGCAGGAACTTCTCATTGCAACATTTGTTGTCTGTTATGTACTTCACAGATAAAGATTCTAGTTGTCTACTGATGTTCTATGTTCTTCATCTGTAAATATGTTGTAAGTAATTGCTATGTAAATTGTTAATCGCTATGTAATCCAATGTAAACTACTGTCTGTTTATTTTAACTGTGGAGCTTTTCTCCCTGGGCCTCCGCTGAAAATGGACCTAAATCCAGTCAGACACTCCCGGTCAACAAATATAAATAAATAAACAAATAAATAAATAAATAAATATCCAAATTCAAACAACTGCTTAGGTAACAACCAACAATTGGCTGTGCTCCTGCACCAAACCTGGCTGAACACACTACCCCTCTTATCTCTTTAATGAGCAATACCTGCCATATCCTCAACATTCCATCTACCTCTGTACTAAGTCCATTCACTTTCTCCCAGCTACTGCCTTCTTTTTCTGTATTCTAAAGCTACCTACTTTCACCAACTTTCCTCCTTTTCTGCCTAATTCTCTGAGTGACTCCTTTCTTCTTCATTCTTGCTGCGGTACTTCATAATATGCCATATTACTATCACTCAACAATCTCTATCCACACGATCTTGTAGAAATGCAGCACTCTGATGCTCTGAAATTGTTCGCCAAATGACATGCTGCCCAACTGATGCACACTTCCTCTGTCTCTGTGCACTGTACAACTCATGTTACCTAACTTTTTCCTCATGCCACAGTTATTTAATAATTAAACATTATATTGTTTTTTCTATCACTGTAATTCTCATGTCAGTGTACTGCTATATTGTCAACATTGTAATATATCTTATTACTTTTTTTTTGTATGTATGTGCTGGAACTTTTCTCCCCAGGACTCTGCTAAAAATGGGCCAACAGCTGAGTCAGACATTCCTGGTAAACAAATATAAATAAATACAAAAATAAATAAAATAAATACTGCAGTACCAGCTTTAATTGAAAGCTGGGAAAACAGTAATATGCGTGGTTGATGACAAATGCAAATTGCTGATTTTCTAGTACTATCTTTAGCAGAGGAGCATATCAAAGCACACTTTCTGATAAAATGTCTGATGACATTGTACTTGGGAGGTAATGTTGGCATAGGATTTCAAAAGTAACTATCAGAGTCCCTCTGTTGGCTAAAATTAAGTTAAATTTCAATTAAACCTGTTTTTTTTTTTTTTTTTTTTTTTTTTTTTTTGAGGTGACAAGTAGGCATTACACAAAGTATACAAAATGAAAAAGCTGGTAGAAAAACACTTTAATAAAACAAAACACCTTCAGTAAGTGTCTGAAGAATCTCATTGGATTTTAAGAGACAAACGCGCTTACTGAAGGTGTTTTATTTTATTAAAGTGTTTTTATACTGGCTTTTTTGTTTTTTATTATTTTTCAGTTAAGTGTGTGGTTTGTTCACTGTTTTATTCATAGGTTCATAGGTTCATACTAGGCTATCTGCCCTAGGGCATTTATAAGCCTAGCCAGAGTGTGTGTGGCTTTCACCACCCCTTAGGATGAAAATACTATACCCATTAGTTTGCTGTGCCTCTGTCCAGCAGTGACACAGAGATGATTCCCGGGGTAAACCTACGATCTCCCATCCACTCGTCAAGATTTCTCTTGAACAGAGTCAGTGAGGGGCTCTGCCTCACATGGACTGGGATTCTGTTCCATAGTGTAGGGAGTCTCTGGGTGATGAATCTGTCCCTCCAGCACGCCCTATTTATATCCGTGTTGAGGTTTAAGTCTCTTGCTCTCGTGGCTCTGGTGGATTTGGATTTTTGAGGTGGAGCATGTCCATTAATTCCGGGTTGGACATGGCCTTGTATGTCAGGCACAGATCACCTCTGAGCAGACGGTATGCGACTGAATAGAGCTGGAGTTTCTTCAGCCGGGCAGCGTTATGACATATGTTTGAGCCCCTTTATCCTTTTGGTGAGGAACTTTTGGGGTCTTTCCAACTGCTGCAGGTGTCGGGTAAGGTACATTCCAAATGGGGCGTTGTACTCAATCATTGGTCTGATAAGTGAAGAGTACAGGGGTACAATGACCTCTCCTGATCTGGATGTGAATCCCTTCATGATCAGGTGGGCAATGTAGAAGGTCTTCCTAACCACTTTGGCAATGTGAGTGTCAAAAGAGAGGTTACTGTCAACTTGGGTCCCCAGGTCCCTGATAACTTCTTCCGTGTTTAATGGATTACCACCTATGTGGTAATTAGGGTTACCTTGTTTTTCCCAAAGGGTATGACTATACATTTTTGGCATTTAGCTTAAGGCCATGGCTCTGGCACCAGTTATCCATTTCTATGAGACCTCTCTGGAGGATGTCTGTGTCTGATGGAGTGTCAATTATGGTGCCCAGTTTGCAGTCATCTGCAAATTTTGTCAGCCACAATCCCCCTATGTTTGCCTGCACTTCAGAAAAATAAATGCCGAACAAGAGGGGGCCCAGGACTGAGCCCTGTGGGACACCGCTCGTGACCGGCTTAGAGTCTGACATGGCACCAGCAACTCTAACCCTGTGTGTTCTGTCCTTGAGCCAGTTTGCAACCCATCTTGTGACATATGGGTTTACATCTAAGCTGGTGAGCTTTCCTATGATGCCTGAGTGGGGTATTGTGTTGAACGCTTTTGCTAGGTCAAGGTAGGCTGTGTGAACTGCCTTACCCTCATCAATGTCCTTAGTGACTGTTTCAAAAAAGTCGACCAAATTCAAGAGGCAGGATCTGCCCTTGACAAAGCCAAATTGGGTAGGATCCAGTGTCTGTAGGTCCCCAATGTCTTTATTTATGAGTTCCATTATGATCCTCTCCATAGCTTTGCAGACAAGGCTCGTCAAGCTTATGGGGCGGTAATTTCCAGGGTCCGTAGAAGCACCGCCTTTGTGGAGTGGGACCACAGTTGCCATACGCCATTCTTTGGGTACGTATCCTGTAGTAAGGCTAAAATTAAACAGCAGCCTTATGTGTGGGTTTAGTTCCTCATTGAGTTCGTGTAGCACACAGCCGGGGACACCGTCCGGTCCCATTGATGCTGTGGTTTTTGCTTTAGAGAGAGCAGCTCTCACCTGGGCATCTGAGATGTTTGGGAGGCTAGACTCTGGTGGGATAGATATTTCTCCTTTGGGGGGGGAGGGGAGAAATTTGCACAGAACCTGTCTGCCAGTATGTTGGCAATGTCTGTGGGTTCAGTGATTTTTTTATCATTTTGGACTAATTCTGAGCATATCTGGGAGTTTCCACCCAGGTTTCTAACATAGCTAAAGAAGGCCTTATGATTGTCTTTTGTGTCATTAGCGATTTTTCTCTCAAAGTTGACCTTGGATGATTTTATGAGTGATCGTAGTTTTTTGCTAGTATTGATCAGAGCTGCCTTCCCTTTTAGGGATTTTGCTCTGTCATGTAGTAGCTTTCTCCTCCTGTTGTAGAGTTTGTTTATGGCTGGGGTCCACCAGACTGGGTGCCTGCCTTTGGTGGAAAGGGTCTTGATTTTATTAGGGATTGCTTGATCCATACATTCCTGGAGGTGCTCGTAGAAGGCATTTGTAAGGGTTTCAGCAGCATGGGTTGTGGTTTCCACTGGCTCGGGGGCCTTGAAGGATACCACTCCAGTCTTAAGAAGTGTGAAGTTTGCTTTTGAGAAGTTCTTCACTGTGGTCTTTTTTGCTGGGGTTGGGGGCGGGATGTGGATCTCCAGTGAGATTAATTTATGGTCTGATATCACCAATGAGGGATATACTTCTGGTGTGGAGTATTTTGCCCCCATGTTTGTGATGATCAGGTCTAGTATATTTTCTCCTCTTGTGGGAATGGTGACTAGTTGTTCCATAGCATTTGAGATTATGAACTCCAGGAACCTTTGGGCTAGGGTGTTGGGGCTTGAGTAATGTTCCCAGTCTATGTTTGGGTAGTTGAAGTCACCCAATATAATGGTGTTTGGAGAGACATTCATACTCTCCAGTGTCTTCAGGAAGGCTGTGTGGGTTTCCTGAGTTTGAGAAGGTGGTCTGTAGCATGCTACAAACTGTAGGGCAGTTTTACCTATGGTTAATTGCACCTGGATGGTCTCCGATGCTTCGTGCATTGCCACTAACCTGGAGGTGTGGGTATCCTTTATGAATATGGATACTCCCCCTCCTTTTGTGGTTCGGTCCGGATTTTGGGGCCGGAACGCATGATATGAGGTATAACCTGATAGTGCTGGGGTGCTCTCAGGAGCCTTGAACCAGGTTCCAGTCACAGCACAGACATCGATGTTCTCCATACTGAGGAGGGCTTCGAGGGCGTGCATCTTGAGGTTTAGACTTCTGGCATTGAGCAGTATTACCCTTAGTTTTTCTCCATTTTTGTTTTCTAGGGTGGTAGGTTTATAATTTGAGCCTTGCCTAAAAAAAGCACTATGGGGGTGGCAAGAGCCTTTGCCAATATCCGGAAGCCCAGGGGTGACAGGTGCAAGCCTTCCCTTGCGAAACAGAGTGGCTTGTCAAGCATGTCATCCCAGGCAGACAGGCATTGGATCCCCTTAGAATGACACCAGTAATTAAGCCAATTATTAAAGCTGATCATTTTGTCTCTGTATTGTGGCATCATTCTTGGTGAGGGTAGGATACTGCTCAGGGTCAGGGTCATACCGGCCTGGGCTACATAATCTGAGAGCTCCTCTATGTCTCTTTTCATGTAGTCCAGGGAGGTACATCTCAGGTCGTTCACACCGGCATGGACAATGACTGAGTCATACTTGTACTTGCTGTGGAGGGACCTGAGTGCTTGTGTTATGTGGTGGATTCTAGCGCCTGACAGGCAGCTTACTGTGATCTTTTCCTTGGTCAGTCTGGTGAGTGGGACGTCAGTGTGTCTGACTTTGGAGTCACCTATAACAAGTGTGTCTGGCATTGTGTTTGGCCTTAAGGGCTGTGACTGTTTAGCACACTGACTTTGAGAACTATGTGTTGCATGTCTTATGCCTTGAGGTGGCAGTTGCTTGGGTGTCTGCTTTGGAGGTCTCTGTAGTTTTGGTAGATTTTTGATCAGTGCCTCCGAGTATGTCTTTGTGTGTTTATGTGTTTGTTTTGCAGTTGTGATATTGCACAAAGAATTATATAAAGGGTTGCTCAATAGAATGTTCTAGTATTTATTATCATTATGCAAAACTAAAGCATGAGTTTGAGATACAAAGGAAAGTTCACGGTTCAATATGTGTGATTCAATATGCACAAACAAAAGATTCTGGTAAAATATGGCCATAACATACTAAGGCAATATGTTCATGCAATTTTAGAATGTGTACATTTATTTATTGCATTTGTTTACTGGGAAGGTCCACTGGGCCTAAGTGAGCCCATTTTCAGTGGAGGCCCGGGAGAAAAGCTCCACATAAATTAACAAGTTGATACAAATACAAATACAAATACATACAGAACTAACAGATAATACAGTAACAAGCTTGGACATACAATTAACAAGTCAGATTTGAATACAAATACATACCAGAGCTAACAGGTATCATGCAGTAACCAGCTTGGATATAGTATGAGCAGAAAGGTTCAGGTTATTTATATACATAATAACCATTTACAATATGTAAAGTAATTAGAAATCGTTAAATGACTTTATGCAAATAAACAGATAAGATTTTAAAGATTGCTGAGGGTTTACACAAAAATGGGATGACAGTTAGAGATTTGGGCAGGCAAGAGTAGAGGTTGATTGTCAAGGCAGGGTGATGGCTGCCATGGTTAGTAATGATGAGAAGTAGACAGAAGACAGTGTAAGATGGATGGGGTAAAGTAACAAGTAAGGCAAGTAGGGTTCAGATGATAGCGAAAGTTAGTTGGCACACCAGCAAGCCATAAAGAAGTGGGTTGGAGTAGGAGGAGCAGTGTTTAGAGAGTGTTATTTTGGCACGAGCATAGTCAGCCAGAGAAGAGATGTTGTCTAAGAGATTTCTTAAAGAGGGCAGGATTACAGATGGAAGTGATTGAAGAAGGGAGGGTGTTCCAAACTTTAGAGACAGTAAAAGAATAGAGAATTTGACCAACTGGGAGATTGGGTTTTAGTACTTTGAGCAGTGTTTTGTTTTCTGATCTGAGAGGTCTGTTAGGGTGATATAAAGACAGTAAGGAGGGAAGAGAAGGGCAAGCTGATGGTTTATATACAATTTTATGTGCAGTAGTTAACTGTACTATGAACTATGAACTATGAAGGTAACTCAAGTCAGTCTAGTTGCTGTAAAGAGGAACAGTGGTGTGCAGATAATTTTGCATTTGTTGCAAATTTGGCAACCTTACTGTAACATGAGTCAAGTTTGGTTTTCAGAGAGGACTGGATATTGGTGAGGATAGGGGCACCATATACTAGGGATGGTAGTAGAAAGGATGATGCCAGAGCCTTTTTTGCAGTAAGGTTAAGGAAACATTTGTGTCTATACAGGGTGCCCAGTTTCTGATGTGTTCTTTTAATGTTGCTGTGGATATGGAAGTCAAATGTTAGGTTTTTACTCTACAGTTACAGGCTCTAAAAAACCTTGTGGTCTGGCTAAGCCCCACTGTGCTCAGGCTCACTCTACACCCCACCATGCCCCCAATTTCCACCCAACCCCAGCAGTGCTAAATTTATAGCAACAAAACTACACCCCCTACTATTACAACCTATCAGCTTATCTACCTCATTAATATTTCCGCCCCCTACTCCATTACCTCTTCTATCATCCTTATACTTCCTGGTGATAAAACAATTAGGAAATACAGTCACTGCAACTCATAAACTCCACCCTACATAATGTTACTATTCTCTTTGCTACCCCTTTTGCTTATTCCCTATGTCCTCACCTTCTATGAAAACTAGAATCATCTAAGATTTCATTACCCAAAATGTCAAACCACCACCCCAATATTACCTAATATGACTATTCACCAAATAAGCTGTCCTTCATCCAGACCCTCAACCTATACAAACTACCAAGCTTCCAGTGCTAGATATTTTAGCTCCAAATCCAAACACTACCAGAAACTAATAAATAAATTCCTGAAGCTTATTATTAGTTTACAATATAACCTCACAATGGATGGTGACATATACCCTAAACCTGGTCCATCCACTCTAGAGAAAACTACCTCCTATATTTGTAACCCCACCAATAAACTTTCAATCAATAGGCCCCTGACTCTCTCCTGACCTGTCATCTAAACATTAGAAGCATAAATAACAAGGTACATGAACTGCATGCACACCTGGCTATTCACTCCCCTGATATACTCTGTCTAACGCAAACCTGGCTAAAACCAAAAACTTCAGGTAACGAAGTGATACCACCTGGGTATAACATGCTCAGGCTAGACCATGATTCAAGGAAGGGAGATGGGGTAGCTGTACTCTATAAATGTGCACTAAACATTACTATTAATGCTATACAACCACCTCAATTTAATAAAGCAGAAATTCTTTCTACCAAACTGCATATTAATAAAAATAAATGTATATATAATATCTGTATGTACATTCCCCCAGGGAATAACATAGCTACACTAGAAGATATCCTCCACTGGCTATCTAGTACCTACCCCCCAAGAAACCATAGTTCTTGGACATTTTAATATAGATTGAAACACCTGTTCCTCAAAATCTCCGACCACCCATGTGTTTGCATGCATTCACACAGATCATAGCCACCCCTGCCAGGATAGGCAAACGTAATTATTAAGAAAGCGTACTAGACTGGATACTTATCAATAGTCATCCTCAACTGTACATGTCTGGGACCCCCCTGATGATCTAAGTGATCACTTTCTTATCTATATAATTAAGCATAAAGCCATCAATCCCCAGCAGCCCATCCTCATAACTTCAAGAAATAAAAAAAAACTTTAACCCTACCAAATTTCAAGAGGAACATAACTCATGCAAATGGTCAGTCCTAAAACACCTGCCCTTAGATGAAGCTTTTGTATACTTTAACAACAAATTCCTTGCCATCCTAGATTCTCGTGCTCCTGTTCGCTCCATTAGAACAAAAGCAAAAATTGCACTGTGGCTTTCTAAAGTCTCCAAATTAAAAATCACCCACAGAAACAAAGCATGGGCTTTATAACGTACCACAAAAGCCCCCCCAAGATCAAATTAAATATTGGCAGCTAAGAAATGAGACTAAAAAATCCATTTTACTTGACAAAAAAAATACTACTGTAATCTTCAACAAAAAAAAAAAAAAATCAAATCAACCCTCAGAAGTTTTGGGCAGGTATAAATAAACTATTACATCCAGGACAAAGCACCACCCCAACCCCCACAGCCTCTATTTATAAACCACCTAAGGAAGTTTCAGACACCTTTAATAGTTTCTTCACTAAGACTATCCAAGCCCTAGCTAGCCAACTACCTCCAGGGTCTCCTGGACCGGAATCTGCCACCCCCGGTACCCAATGCTCCTTTAGCTTCCATCCAGTTGCTACATCACTAATCCTTGCCCTAATCAAAAAATTAAAACCAACTACACTATCAGCTGATCTGCACCCCCGCTGACTATCTACAAAAAGCCGCAGATGCCATAGCATACTCCATCTCCATAGTAATCAATCGTACCATAGCAGAAGCCACAATCCCCTCCATCTGGAAAACATTCCCATGTGGTACCACTCCACAAAGGTTGTAGCTCTACTGAATTAGCTAATTTCAGACCAATAGCTATATTGTCTCCACTGGCTAAAATCATGGAAAAATGTATTCATAGACAATTGCTACATCACCTAATTCAGAACAATCTTTTGGAAAACTCTCAGCATGGCTTTAGGCCTCACCACACTACCATCTCAACCCTCCTAGCCTTCTCTAATGCCATAAACTATAACCATAACAATAATAAATTATCATCTGCCCTCTTCATGGATCTCTCCAAGGCTTTTGATATGGTTGATCACCAGCTACTAATCACACCCTGAAAACAATTTGCTTAGATACTAAAGCTCTTCAGTGGTTCCAGTCTTATCTGAGTGGTAGACAGCAGGCTGCCCTATGGTAAAATAAACTCTCTAACCTCCTACCTAATACCCTGGGAGTCCCCCAGGGTTCTATACTAGGACCTCTGCTGTTTTCCATCTTCATTAATGACCTTTACACAGTCATCCCTAATGCTAACTGTATTCAATATGCAGACGATTCCACTCTGATCTGCTCAGCTACATCCCAGTCAGATCTGTGAACATCAACCCAGGAAATGTTTAACATAGTTGAAAACTGGCTTTCTGATCATTGTCTGATCTTAAACCCCAATAAAACAAAGTTCCTACTTTTCTCTCCTACTCATAGGTCCAATGCATTTTCCTTTATCATAAAATCTAATAATGGAACCATAATCTCTCCAGACAGCTCCATGAAACTCCTAGGTGTTATCATAGATAATAAACTCAAATTTGATATGCATGTCAACCAAACTATCAAAACTATAAATAAAAAACTTGAGTCACTTTACAAAATTAAACTCTTCCTAACCCCACTAGCTAAAACTGCCATTGCACGCTCTCACCTTCTCTCAACTCTTCTTTATGCATCCCCTTTAATGACCAACTTAAGCAAATCTGTTCTCAACAAACTCTCTAGCTGCTACAGTCACATTGCCAGATTTGCCACTGGGATGTCCTTTAGGACACACCACTGTAACAATCTAAACTATCTTGGATAGTTAGAACTGCCCAGCCTAATTCAGTACAGCCAACTTATAGTGGTACATAAAGTACTTAACCAACCTGACAATAGACCTGCACTTAAAAACATTATTAACCCCATAACAATCTCAGACCTCTTTGCTCTTCCAATAGATTGCTAGTTCAAACTGTCAAAACTAATAATTCAGTTGGTGTCACTCTGTTTGCCCACTCTGTAGATAGAACCTGAAACTCTCTCCCTGCAGACATCACCTTAGAAGCCAGCCTGAGTCAATTTAAGAAAAAAACTTAAACAGTATTTGAAACTAAACTGGCTATGTCCTTGTACCAAGCCTGACTAGTTCTCTCATTTAATGGTGTCTAAAATCTGTATGTCACCTTAGATGTGTTACAAATCCTAGGTCTTTTACCTTGGGAATTCTTAACTTCACAAACTATATATCTTAATTATATAGAGTGTCTGGAGATAGTGTTTAATATGAATCATGTAATCTTTATCTGTATGTATCTTGGAGCCGGTCAACAAATGTAAAATAAAATAAATAAATACATTTTATCAATGATAACACCTAACAGTTTGGTGCTAGAAACAACTTTTATGATAGTATTATTCTTGGAGGAGACAGAGAATTCATTAAAGTTGAGGGGGTAGTTTTTTGGGGGGTGAGTAATATGAGATTAGTCTTGTTGGGGTTAAGAGCAAGATGGTTATTTGACATCCAAGTTTCAGTATATGTAAAGGCTTGTTGGGTTGGTAGTTGTAACTCAGAAGTGGAATTGGGAGTGCAGATGATTGTAGAATCATCTGTGTATTGGATCATGGTGCCTTGAGTAAGAGTGTTATGAAAGTTTTTAATAAATATACTAAATAGAAGGGGGCCCAATATGAATCCTTGGGGTACTCCTGTGGTTATGTTGAGGAAGAGTGAGTAGGATTGCTGCCATTTTGTTAATTGTTGTCTACCAGAGAGATACTCTGAGAACCAGTTCATGGTTGGGGGTGAGATACCTAAATTAGAAAGTTTGATGAGCAAAAGGTGATGGGATCTCGTGTCAAAGGCTTCTGAGAAGTCGAGGAAGAGTGAAGAGACAGTGAAGCTGGCATCACAAGTCCTATTTACTGTATCCATAAAGGAGATCAGAGCTGTATTAGTGCTGTGGCCTGGCCTAAAGCCATGTTGGGTAGGGGAAAGAAGTTGGTTATTAAATAAATGGTTAAGAAGCTGGGTGTGGACACATTTTTCTAATATTTTGGAGATGAGGGAGAGAATAGCAAATAGCAATGGGTCAGAAGTTGGAGATGTCAGAGTTATTGACACTTTTATGAAGTGGAAGGACACATGCTTTTTTTCCAGTCATGTGGTATACAGGATTCCTGAAATGATCTATCGATACTGATGGAGTAAGCAATGGATCTTGCAGAGAGTTGTAGGAATTCAGCCGGTAAGTAATCTGAAGTATTAGTGCAAGGTTTGAGTTTTTGAAAGAGTTTTTTTTTATAGTGGAAGTAGGTATAGGAGAGAAAGAGAAGCTCGGTAGAGAAGAAGGTGTGGAATGTGATGAAGGCTGGTCAGGTGAGTTGCTGCTAGTAGTTGGGAAGGATGTGGTCAACTTAGCTGTAGTGTCGATGAAGTATGAGTTAAAGAGTGAGGCTATCTCAGAGGGTGTTTTATCAGGGTGTGGGCATGAGTTGTTTTTTGAGCCTGGGTGAAGTCAGGAATTGATGGCTTCCCAGAATTTCTTTGGGTTTAATTTATGCTGGTCCTGCAGACTATGGAAGTATTCTTTTTTGTTTTTAATTACTAGCCATTTTACCTGATTATATAGTTGTTTGTATAGAGTGAGGTCAGAAGGATTTTTAGATTTTTGCCAGGCTTTCCATGCTTTGCCTCTAGTGGATATGATTTTGCTTTGTGGGTACGGTGAGCCAGCTGGCATGATTAGTCTTAACTCTTTTTAGTTGGAGTGGGGCTAGACTACTTAAGATCTTAAGAAATGTTGAATTGAGGAATTCAACTGTGTCATCTAGAGGGAGAGATTTTAATTGTGACCAGTTAGTATTTTGTAAGATTTCATTAAAGGTGTCAGGTGAGAGGTGAGATAAGTCTCTAGTTTGTTTAAGTTGCTGATTACTTACAGTTGGTGGTTTTATGTATTATAAAGGCTGGTAAGTGATCACTAATACTATTTGGTAGTGTGTCAGAGTTGAAAATTGTATTAGGGTCAGACACTAGGATCCAATCCAGGATTGAGCCTTTGTTGTTTTTGTTGCTAGATCCCGTTATATCAGTGATCAGCTAGGTATAGTTAAATAGGTTAATGTTGGTGGGGGGGGGGGTCCTGGTTAGTGATATCTAGCTAATTAATGTTAACATCCCCTAAGATAATAGTTTAATTATTAATATTGTTAGATGACCAGGCAAGAATATCTTCTAGTATAAGAATGTTATTGCCTGAGGGAAATGTATGAGACCATGATGCAGAGACATTTACAGACATTCAGTTTCAAGAGGGCAACTAGCAGCTCTGCTGTGGAAAATTGTGGAATGGGTTTAGTATATGGGACTACAGTGAAGGAATTTGTGAATATCAAGGCAACACCTCTGCTTTTTCTATGTGGTCTGTCAGTTCTAAGACAAGTATAGTTTGGGGGTAGGAATTCTGCATCTGTGATATACGGTTTAAGCCAAGCCTCAGTTATGGCAGTGAAGTCGGGTTAATTTTGCCTTATCCATGCATGAAAGTGTGTTTTTTTGTTTCTTATGTTTTGTAGATGGATAATGGTGAAGTATAGGGATTTTACAGTGTTGGGTTGGTTGTAGGAGGTCAGGAATGGGCCTGGGTTTGGATGTATGTCACCGCATTTTATTAGGTCACAATAGGTGGGTAAGTCTACTGATTGCAGATGTTTTTTATTTTTTTGTGGCGATCTAGTTTACAGTTAGTATAGTGGATCTGAGCAAGGGGAAGGATTTTTAGTTTAGTTTGTAGAATTAAGTCTGTTGTGTATAAGCTAAAGCCTATTGTGCAGTAGCTGGTGAGAGCTTGTGTGTGTATGGATGTTGAGCAAGAAGGTTTGAAAGGTATATGGGTTGTTAGATGAGATGTTAGTTGAAGGAGCAGATAGAGGTATATAGAGAGAGAGAGTAATGATAATAGTATTAGAGATGAGGAGCATTGTGGCAGGGTGGAATTATTATGTGTGGGAGAGTAGATGTTAGAGGCAAAAGTAGTAGCGTGGTGGTGATATTTATATGGGATACAGGAGTGATATAGTTATAGGGAAGTGAATGTGGGATGCAACAGACAGGTAGGACAGAGGTAGAGTGCTTGGATGGCTGACTAAGGGTGAGAGGGAGGTGGGAGTAAGTACTAAGAGAGCAGGTTGGAAGGGGATTTTAACTGATAATGGTTAATAGCAAAACAGATAGAATTTTATATAAGATTTTTTAAGATTATATGAGATTTTCATGCAAATATTTATGTTTATAGTTATTATATTGGAGGCAATAAAAAATAATTCATGTAAGCATTTTGTTTTGCAGAGTGGATGTCATAGGCAACTGCTTATATGAGATATTACAACCTTCACATAGACAACAAAAATGTAATGAATATGCCGGTTCTTAAATTACATATAAACTACTAAGTGACTTGCCACTGGGCACCACTCCACTGGCATAGATGGATAAAGCCCCGACTACAGACCCAGAGACCTGGGTTCAATTAGTGAATTGGGTGACTGACGGAGTGGTGGGGAAGGGATGGGTATGCCCATCCTGGGTGGGAGGCTGGTCATTAATATATTCCCTAAGGGAGGCATGGTTCAATGAGGGAAGTTACCCTTGGATGCAGTCAATAAGCATGAGGGAGGACAGGGAAAGGGAAGTGGGTTGGGCATAAACAAAGAAAAAATATGGACAGAAGCATAGCTGAGCCAAGCCCCCAGGATACCCTTAGGATCCATAAAAAAACAGCAATGCTGGAGTAAGTCTGCAAGAGATGGAGGATGGCTGGTAGACCTGGTATGTACACTGGGCACTGGGGCAGAGCCAAGTACAAATGAGGTCTGAGGGGAAAAAAAAGAGAGCTTCCACTGTGACTCCCCAAGGGTAGCTCCTCTACAGACCCAGGCAATTATAGGCTCATTAGCCTTATACACAAAGCCATGGAACATGCAGAACTTATTTATGCAGATATAGATAATACATATTGATAACATACCTGATGTAGACCCCATTCAGTTTGGCTTTGTGAAAGCTATGTTCTGTATTAGAAACTAGTATTCTTTTTTTGAAAATGTTACAGAAGCTGTGGATAGTGGTCACTGTATACACTGCTTATTTTGATCTGGCTAAGCATGGCATTATGACACTATCCATCATACCGATATAATCAAAACAAAACAGATAAGCTTAATGAAAGCCCTTACATTGTCATGTGGATAGCCATCTAGATATCGAACAAATCACAAGTTGTGAAAACCACTGGTACCCTCTATGAATGCAAAATTGCAACTTGTGGGTTAACAAAAGGGATCAGTGCTGGATCCTTTCCTGCTTGGCATTTATTTTGCAGATATCCAAGCCAATATCTCAGAAGCTTGGTTGATCAAGTTTTCTGATGACTGTAAGCTGGGCACCGCTATCTGCTTATCCACTGATATTAAACAGCCCCTACAAAGGCTGGAATGTACAAAAAACTGCAACACAGTAGCATTCAGCAAAAAAGCTGCTTCACCTGATTTGTTATAAATAGTACTCCTCTTCAGACAGATATAGCCAGAAGACACGAGTGCTTATCTGCACAACACTCCCATGGGAAAAACTCTACTTAAATGTGTATTGGTAGGCAATTTATGATCCATGTGTTCACTTGCCTAGTACTCCTCCTATGTTTCTAAATCATAGAATACATTCCAACACATTAATTAATGCTATAACGTCTGTAGGCACATAGTGTCATAAGGGTTTATTTTCAGGCACATATAAACAGAAAAGTCTCCTGTGAATTTGTAAGAATGTGAAAGAAAAACAACACATAAGACAGTTTCTCTTTGTACCCAAACTGCACTGGATAGGCATACACAGTCCAGGGGCAGCGACCAGTACTGACAGGGAAACGTATTGTGCTGGCACGATTTATGGTAGTTGTAGAATTATCTGAGCCCTGTTTATTCAAGGCATCAAAATGCTGCACCTACCCTGAGACTATGTAGCTTCCAAACATGTTATATTAAATGGGTTGGTGGGGATCTTTCCCCACTTTACCCAGGGAAATGGTTCTTATGTGTTTTGCTGACATCTTTCAATGATGAACGTCTCTTTAATAAATGGTTCTGGAATAAATGTAGCTTAACCAACATGTACTACTTGTATTGCACGTGTTGTCTATAGCAAATGTAAGGTTCTTGTGACCAAACTTGGTACACATTCCATTACTTATTTTTGATAGGGAGTATGGTATCCAGTGGCAGATAGGTGCAGTAACCATCTGACAGTCACTTTAAACAAACTTTCTATTGTTTGATCTTATAGCTTTAAATATTTTTTGCACGCTTGGTAAAGTGCATACTTGGTCCCACAACTGAGTGCTTGATCTGAATTCATTATACATATTGCATGTTATTGTATGACTTTATACTGTAATAAATTTGTCAACACCACAACTATTTGATGGTGGTTTCTATGGCTTCTCCACAGCAGTACCAATAGTAGCCCTAGTCCTCAGAACATGAAATGAATTATTAGGCCGGTAAGAATGGTATCATATGTGAGAGTGCAAGAGCAGATGAAGCTAAGCCGATAAATGCCCAGGCAAAATCATACAAGTCAATACCCCTTACTTACTATTCAAAGAGTGACTCCACAAAGAGAATTGCTTGATGCACAGGAAAAAAATTAGGTGCCAGTGCTGTCTTCTCATCTTACAAGAAATTTAGTTAGTAAACCAAAATCTGCTACTCCTGTTTTCTCTATGCTGGAGGATTCTCTTAACACTGACAATGGGTTCAGCAAATTTTGTTCTGCTGACATACAAATGGTCAGGATGATCTTGGTTTCTTGATTTAGCATCCTTATGTATATAATAATTTTCAAATCAATGTTTGATTATGCCGGTTATTTTACAAGACCCGCTGGTTTTACAGCAAGGCAGAATTATTGCTGTGTAGAAACCTAATTTTCCTAAAGCATAACAGGTGGAGGATCTCTCTTAGTCTCTCTCACTTTCTCTTGTACTCCTCCTCTCTCTACTTTCTCACATCTGCTTCATTTTCTGGTTACAGGAGTCATGCAAGTAATGAAACACCCCAGAAAGGGGAATATTTTCAGGCTGGGTATAATAAACCACTCTGGATCCTAACTGCTGCTTACGTGCACAACTCTTAGGCTATTTGCTTGTTTTGTTTTTATAAATAGATTATTTTAGCGTTAAGATTTCCCTCTCAATTGTTTCAGCTTCAAGACCTACTATCTATGGATAGCTTTAAACCCAGCTGTTAAAGCATTTCTCAAAAGATTGACATCCTCTTGACATTTCTTCTCTTTGAAAAAGATAAACCCAGGTAGTCATGAACCAGTAACACCAGTAATGTAGACATTTTCCATAAGAAGTAATAGCCTGGAAGTTTTTGCATGGGTACTTTTATATCCCAAGCAAATTCCAAATAATTTTTCCTCAAGTCGATGGCAAATCTTGGAGGTGCAATGCAGAAGAAATAGATATTTAGGAGCATATGTTTTTGAAGTGTAATGAGTTGTCAGACTTAAACAATTCCCTAGAGAGTACTCTGTCAGGAATACTGGGTGAGCAAATGAATGCAACTAAGGAAATGTTTTTTTTTTTAATTAGGGTGCAGGATCTGAATTGTCTAGACATAGTAAAGCCTTATTAAGTTTAATTATGGTGTCTGCCAAAAAAGCAATTTCTAGGAAATGGAAATCAAGTCTAAACCAACCATACCTGAAGTAATTAGAGATAAAAGAACTGGAAGTTGGATCTTTAGAAAAATTCTAGTGTAAGAGCAAATTAGATGTAAAAATTGGAAAATGTGATAATAATACATGCAGAAAATGTTTTGTAGGCAGAATGATGTTTAACAGAAGGCATAAAATGAAGAATTTATGTACTATTGGATTGACTGAATTGTATAGAACAATACACATAATGCATAATGTTTGTAAATGTGAACTTATTAATATAGTTTGACTACTTTTATATAAATCAGACTGCTGAACAATAAACCCATAGCCTAACCCACTAAATGGGTAAACAAACATTATTTATGTGCAATATTTTTTATTTATTTATTTTTTTTATTTATCATTTGTTGACCGGGAAAGTCCGACTAGGTTCCACAGAGCCTGTTTTCAGCGGAGGCCCGGGGAGAAATGCTCCAGATGTCATTGGTCATTTGTCATATGTCATTGGTCAATATGTCATTGGTATTTACATAACTCTCTACATAGCGCACTTTATACATCTCTATCTGCACTATGAAAACTGTAAACTGTAAGTTATTTTTTTTACATGTGTCCCTCTTTCTTTATAATACTGTTTGTTATATATCCTTATATTTCTACTAAGGTTGTTCCTGTTGTTGTATTGTTTTTGTTTCTGCTGTAAAAACTTTCAAATTTTATCCATTGTTTTGTATTTATTTTTCGTATCTTATTTTGATTTCTATTTTTAGTATTTTTTTTTTAAATTACATTATCTTCCTTCTGTAAACTATAATTCTTATGGTATGAGCCTAAGTATTAAAATTTTGTGCAGTGACACACACTTTTTCCTCTGTGTTGATCTGTATGACAATAAAGTTTACTTTTTGACTTTGACTTTAAATGTAAGTTTGCCTGTGTCACATTTGATAATCCAATAAAGGTGTTGAAAAAAATAAAAAGTAATACTCTTGATCATTATGACTTGGTAAGAAAGGTCACTGGGCTTCTGGCATGATAATTAAGCAGCATTATACAGTCTTTCTCTTGGAGAGAGAATTATTACAACCAACTATTCTTTTATTAATGTCATCTTGCACATACTGAATCAATCACTTCAACTCCGTGTCTTCTTAACAGAACAATAAAATACAGAAGAAAAGGTCATTATAATTCCTTATTGTACTGCTTTACACTGCAATAAATGTCAATAGTCTTTAATATGGATAATAAGGGATTAGCACTCCAGATAAGATATCATATCAGCTACCCTTTTCCAATAATGCGTAACCATTTATCAGCATTTTATGACATACATTTTGATGGTACTGAATGTTAGGAACATATACACAAGGTAAAAAGTATTTTAGCTAGTATGATTGCCAGTTTATGGGTAGCACAGTGGCATTGTCCCCTCACAGCAAGAGGTTCCGGTCCAGATCTCAGCTGTAAAGTCTTCTGTGTGGAGTATGCGAGTCTATATCAGAACATCAAAGTATTAAAACTTCGAATGTTCTGATATCGAACATTATTCAGCGAATGCTAAGAATAGCGAAGCTGCAGAATAGCAAATTCTTTCCTGGGGAAAGAATTTGGTTGGCCGTTTCTGTGGCTTCGCTATTCTTAGCGCTGTGGTGGAAAGTTACGGGTTGGGTTCAGGTAAGTGTGCGATTGTTTGTACATTAGGGTTAGGGGCGGTTTAAGTGAGTTAGGGTTAGGGTGCGGGTTAGGTGAGTGTGCGATAGTGACGGACCTTAGGGTTAGGGTTTGAGTTAAGGTAAGTGGGTAGATAGTAGTGTATGTTTAGTTTATTGTAGCGTTAGATATAGGAATTTAAGTGTATGTGTGTGGTTGCTGTTTGTTTGATGTGCTTGTGTGTATGTGTTTTGGAGCAGCGAATTTTTTCCATGGGAAAAAATTTGCTGTTCTGAATGTTCGATATTTTCATGTTTAGATGTTTTGAGGCCGATGAAATAGCGTTCGCTATTTTCATCTTTCGATAATGTGATATAAACGCGAGTATGCCTGCCCTCGCTTTGTTTGCATGGGTTTTCTCTGGGTATTCCAGTTTCCTCCTATATCTAAAAGACATATAATTGGTAAATTGTGTGGTTGTGTAACATATATGTGATATGGTGGAAAGACGTGTCAAAGTACTTTCATTCCCAACTCGCCTTGTATAGTGGTGACTCTTCATGGGGCCGTTATAGTAGCTAGACATGACTTGACAGCATTGCATGGCTGAGTTTGATGTTTTGTATTTATTCCATTTACTTTTAATTAAAATGACCTTGATCCCATGTGAGCACACTATGGATGTCAAGTATAACATATACTGCTTGAAATTCTGTGCAAGTGTTATGCTGCTGCTGCAAAGATCTTCCTCAATGTAACAAGACAGATGAATGTGTGATACTCAGGATAATATAAGGGTTACATTTCAGGGACATAGCACACACTACACACTAACAATGCATGGAAATAGGGAAAATCTTGATTCATTGACATTTCTGCAATAGGGTAGCAGAAGTTATTAGTGTTACAGTTAATCAAATTATGTTTTAGTTAAGTTGCCAAACATTGACTTTAACATAATTCTCCATGTTTTCCATGCACTGAGGTTGTACAACTGTGGAGTTAGTGTACACATAAGTTCCAGGGGTGTGGGAGCAGAGGGCTACTATGTATTGTAAATGTGATCTTTTTAAGATTTATTAGCATTTAGTTAATGGTTCATAGGTTTATATGTTCATAGGTATATACTAGGCTAACAACCACCAAGACCTTTAAAAGTCTAGTTGTGCATCCCAGCCCAGTTGTGTTCCTGTGTAACATGGGGATTTATTAAGTGGGGTTATGTTAGTTAGGAGGTTTCTAGAGGTTATGTGGGGGGCATGTTAGTTAAGGCATTACTGTCTACCGCTTGTCTGTCACAGACATAGGGGGGCAGACCAAGGGTGAATTTCTGATTTTCCATCCATTGGTCAATGTTACACTTAAAAAGGGTTAGGGATGGACTCTGCGTCACAGCATAGGGAGCCTGTTCCAGGGTATGAGGATCCTCTGAGACGCATATCTGTCTCACCAACATGTCTTATTTATGTCAAACAAAATTTAAATCCTTGGATCTAGTGGTTCTGATGCTGTTCATGTTGTGGATATGCAAAACGTCTATCAGAGCTGGATCTGAGGATCCTTGAATGCCAGGCATAGATGGGATGGGGTATAGAGACAGGGCTTTGAGGCAATCAGTATAGAACAGTATGCTTATGCCCTGGGTTCTCCTGGTAAGGAACCTTTGTGGGCATTCCAACTGTTACATATGTCTGGTCAGGTACGTACTGAAGGGGGCATTACACTCAATAATGGTTTTGATAAGAGCCAAATTAAAGTGGCATTATGGCTTCCTTGGACCTGGATGCCATGTTGGGTGATATAGAATGATTTTCTTACTTCCTTAGCCACATGTTGGTCAAAGGCCATATTACTATCTATATATGTTTTTGAGACCCCTAACTAATGGGTCAATTCTTAGGGGTGTCTTATTGATGGAGTAGGTAGCTTGGGTGTCAGTTTTCCTAAAAGGCACTATAATACATTTATTGGCCTTGAGTTATAGTCTGTAACTTTGTCACCAGTCATTTGTCTGTCTTAGACCCACTTGTAAGATGCTTTTGTCATGGAGGGAATCTGTAATAGCTCCCATTTTGCTGTCATCTGTGACCTTGGTCAGCCAAAGGCCCTTGACATTAACCTCTGAGAAGTAGATACCAAATAGGAGCTGTTCCACCACAGAGCTCTGAGGTACCCCCCTGGTGACCAGTCTTTTAGGGGAGGTGGTCTCACCAATCCTGATTTCATTGGTCTTGTCTATGAACCAGCTGGAAATCTAGCAATTTATACAGGGGTTTATGCCCAATATGGTGAGTTTGTCAACCATACTTGAGTGGGGTTTGGTACTGAATGCATAGCCAGTTCCAGGTAGGTTGTATTCACCATTTTCTACTCCATCCATTGTCATGGTCACCTTCCTAAAGAATTCCACCAAGTTTAGTAGGCATGACCTTCTCTTGACAAAGCCAGACTGGGATGGGTCAAATGTCTAAAGATTGCCTCTGCTTTTTTGATCATTTCCATGATAATTCATTCCATTGCTTTGCATATTAGACTAGTCAGACTAATAGGTTTGTAGTTTCCAGGCTAAGTTGATGATCCACCCTTGTAAAGTGGGTAACCATTGCAGTCCTCCGGTCTTGTGATACAAAACCAGTTTTGAGGCAATACTTGAACAGTGAATCAAGTGGTCCTGATAGGTCATGTTTCAAGCTATTTAGGAAGCATCCCAAGATATTGTCAGGACACTGAAGCCGTAGTTCTGGCCTTAGCAAGTAGCACCAGGATCTTCTCTCTGGTTTGGAGGGGTTATTCTAGTAGGCATTTCATAGGGGGAGGTGGAGAAGGGGCTGAATTCTGAGCTGAATTTGTCAGCCAGCAAATTCGCTATGTTGCTCAGCTCAGTGAAGGTGACACCACTAACCACCAGTTAGTCACCTTGATATGTGCTGCCTTTGATGTTCTGGACACAGCTGTAGAAGGCCTTGTGATTGTCTTTAGCCTGTGAAGCTATCTTGCCCTCATAATTGGCCTTGTTGGACTTAATTAGTCCTTTTAGCTTCCCGTTTAATTTAATTAGAGAGCTCCTGTCATTATGGGAGTTACTCTTCTTGATTTTAACCAGCACCTTTTTCTTTTGTTAAATACCCAGTGAAGGTTATGATTCTACCAGTGTAGTTTGTTTCTAGAGTTTGTTTTGGGCTCACTTCTAGTAGGTACAGCAACCTCTGTAAAGCCACATATATGGCTGTACATGCTCTTTGTGAACAATTTCACATAGATTGCTGTGTATTCGGTGTTGGGCGGGGTATTGAATTTTGAGAAACCATCACTTAATAGGATGTAGTTTGCTTTGGAATACTTCCTCTTAAAGGGTTTGCTGGGGTTAGCAAGTTGATTTTTATTTCAAAGGTGACAGCTTTGTGGTCTAACCTCACTAGTAAGAATGTGATAGGGGGAAGGGGGGGTGCAGTACTCTCCATTTTGGTAAGTACCAGATCCAGTATATTTGAACCTCTGCTGGGTGTACATACTATCTGGTCAAGGGTATTTTTGTTTATTGATAAAGTCCAGGAATTGCTGTGCCTGTGAGTATGAGGTAGTGTATTTTCCAACTCTACAGAGGGGCATTTAAAGCCTCCCATGAATAGGGTATTTGGTTTAATAGTGAGTGATTCCAGTAGGTCTATGTATGAGCTATAGGATTTAGAGGCATAGAGGTTGACCTATAGCTTGGATATGGTATGCAACTTGTCTATGGTGATGTGCATATGGATAAATTCCAGGGCCTTATCCTGTTTAAATCAACCTACAATTATGCTTGTTGCTAATATAGATCGAGACTCCTCCATCTTCTGTCCCTGTTTTTTCAGCTGATGGTCTAAATGTGTAAAAGTTTCTGAAGCCTTGCACAGTTGGAGTACTTTTCTGTGGATTTAAACCATGTCTCAGTAATGGCTCAGATGTCTATATTCTTCAGAGTGAGGATAGCTTGTAGAATGTGGAGTTTCTTGTTTAGGCTCCTAGCATTGAGCAGTAACACCTTTAGGTTTCTTTGTGTTTTATTTGCTATGTCAGTATATTTGTCCATTTGGCATTTCCTACAAAAGACTCTAAAGGTGTGGAGAAAGCTTTAGCCAATATTAGGAAGCCTAGGGAGACAGATGCAGACCATACTTTGTAAAGTAATGTGGTTTGGTAACCATGTCCTCCCATGCCAACAAATATTTAATTTCCCTGAAAAGACACCAGAAATGAAGCCAATTATTGACGTCAATCATCTTTTCTTCATACTGTGGCATCATCCTTGATAAAGGTAGAATGTTGCTTAATGCAAGGCACATACCTGCCTGAGACACATATTCAGAGAGATCAACAATATCTTTAATGCCTTCATGGACTATGATAGAGTCATACCGGTACCTGTAGCATAGTGATTTAAGTGCATGTGTAACCTGGCAGATCCTGGCTCCAGATAAGCAACTAACCATTGTTTTCTCCTAGTTCAGTCTGGTGAGTAAGGCATCTGTGTGTCATCCAAGGGAGTCCTCTATGACAAGAGTCCTAGGTAATGTGGTTGCTTGTCTAATGGGCTTTGCTCTTGGGGCTCCACTGGGTGCAAGCATGTATGTGGTGTTTGGTGTTGATTTTAGTGTGTGCTGTATAGATTGATAAGGATAAGTGTTGCTGTTTGTATGCTTACTAGGTCGTTGAGGTTTGGGAAGATTGCTTTTTAGTGCCTCAGCATAAGTTGGTCTATGTATGTGGTGGACACTATGTGTGGTGGATGTATTATGTTTGTGCATTCTTGACAACCTAGTTTGTATGCAAGATTTTTTCCTCTAGTAAAATGGTGTATGTGCATCTCTCATATACTGTATTTTTCTTTAAGGATTAAATTGTTGTCTGTGAACATAAGACAATTGCTACATTGTCTCAGGATGCCCATATCTGCCGAGCTGGCTATGGAGACATTTGGAAATGACATATCCACGTTGTCCAGACCTTTATGTGGGTGGGCTGTTGTAGGCTGTGTACTGTGTTATACAGAGGTCTCCTTGGGTGGTCTGTGGGATTTTTCACTAGACTGGGCTAGATTGTGCTATTTGATAGTAGTACTGTTTAGTGAACAAACTAGCTTTTCTAAGCTCGTCACTGCACCATTGCTTGTTTTAACCACACTAAGTTACAAATTTCAGTTTTAATCTGTACAGGGGAGTGCTAACCTCTTTATATAAACACACCAAGAAAGATTGCTTGCGAGTGTAATGCTTAGAAAAACAAACTAGAAAAAAAAACATAAACTACCTTGACAAGGCGATTTCAGTTATTACAGACCTTCATAATGATTTAAAATCAAAGCAGGCCCTCTTCAAAAGGAACCTTGACGACTGGATGGGAGATAGGAAATTTACCCCGGGGATCATGTCAGTTGCCTGCTAGACAGGGGTCCAGAGAAGTAAATATTGTGGGAAGAAATAGCCAGGGAATTGTTATGGCTAGGCTTGTATAGGCCCTAGGACCAATAGCCTAGTGCCAACCTATGAACCTATGAACAGTAATGTAAAGAATAAAGCAGTAGTACTCCAAACAGGAACTAAAAAACAATAAAATAAATCTCTTATCTGCCAAGGATGGATCAGGATTAACTCAGGACCCTCATAGAGTGTGGTGAGGCTGCCAAGCAGATGAAAGCTCTGCAACAATGAGCAGGAGACAGTTTGTAGTAAAGGATGTACACTTACGTGTAATACTGGTTTGTTCAGTGGGCACTTAGTATTTTGGATATATGGAAAAATGAGTAGAAAAGTACTTAAATAGGTTACACAGCCGACAATAGCAATGAAAGCGGGAAGGACTTTGGAAGTCAGACTACCATAGGGACAGAAAGACACAGCCTTTCAAATCCACAGCAACAAAAGAGTGGGCTGGTTGGGAAACAGTTCAAAACTGGAGCTCTAGTGCTGTGATTAGAATTTCAGAAACATTCACCTTATTGTTACAGTGGGGGCTGGGGCAGATTCAAAGAACAGGGGAAATGTCACTAGCAAGGTAAACAGAAAGGCACTGGGATGCAACTTTAAGCAGGTATATACAGCTATAAAAAGTACTGAAGCAGAAATTCTAAGCAGAATTCACAATACCACTAGTACTGCACTTGCATTACAGACTAAGGCACCAGACTACTGGAATGCATGTCTAAACATGTATATACAGCTATAAATAGTACTGAAGCAGAAATCATGGAACACAATGCACAATGCTGCCACTACTGCAATCCCACCACAGACTAAGGCACCGGACTATGCAGAAATGTACCAGCAAAGCTGTAATGAATGACTAACTGAGGGTCATATCTGCTAGTAGATCACAGTCCTGCCAAAATTGTGAATGAGGCTACAAGATGGAGGCCTCAAACTGGGTCTCAAATACAAAAAATAAAAAATACCTTTTACATGAAATTCTACTTATAGAAATAGAAGTGCCGGATAATATATGATCAATGCTATAAGATCCTCCAGTAATACCGAGTGTGCCCACAAATGCAATCCCACTACCAGACTATGCTGAAATGTACCAACAATGCTATAATAAATGAGTAAACGAGGCTGAAATCTGGATGTGTATCGTAATCCTGTCACAACTGTGAATTATGCTACAAGAATGAGGCTGCAAACTGGTTTCCAAATATAAAACACTACCTTTTACATGTAATTCTAATTATGGAAATAGAAGTGCAGTATAATGTATAAAAAATGTCAAAATCTTGCAGTAATACACAGTCTTCACAGTACTGTAAATTAAGCTACAAGACTAATGTGTGATAAATTAAAAAAACAGATACATTTTTGGCTAAAACATGAACACAAAGCAGAAAGGTACAAATATTTTATCACATAAGTCAATATAAGTGCAACTTAAATATTTAAGCATAATTTAAACAAAAGCTTTTGTTTTCCTTTCGATGAAGAGCTTGTATCTCATACTTTGGGGCTTTCCACAACTCTCAGAGTCCTGAACAAGTAGCAGACTTGCTAGAGAGGGATGCAATCAAATAAAGCCAATACTGGAGCTGAGGTCCTGTGATTAGAATCTTGGAAACTTTTAGCTTAATGTCTCAGTAGGGCCTAAGGTAGACTCAAAGAAAGGGGAAAAACAGTAAAAATGTAAGCAGAAAGGCACTGGAATGCAACTTTAAGCAAGTACCTACAGATGTAAAAAGTACTGAACCACAAATCCTGGAGCAAAATTCACAATAATACCATAACTATAGTCCTTTCACAGGCTAAGACACCAGCCATTGCAGAAATTTACCAGTAATGCTGTAATAAATGACGAAAAGAGGCTCAAATATAGCAGTAGATCACAGTCCTGCCACAAGTGAAACTGAAGCTACAGGACTCAGACCCCAGAGTGGATTCCAAATATAAAAGCTACCTTTTACATGTAATCCAGCTCATGGAAATAGCAGTGCAGTATAATGTATAAACAATGCTAAAATCTTGTTGTAATACACAATCTTCCCACAACTGCAAATGAAGACAAGGTCTCAGGACAAACTTAAAAAAATGCAAACAGATAACTTTTTTGTCTCGGACATGGACAAAAAGCAGGGAAATAGAGAAAAGCATCATCACACAGGTCACTATAAGTGGAACTTAAAATATTTAAGCAGAATTTAAATAAAAGCTTTTTCCCTTCCCTTTTAATGAAAAGCTTGTATCTCACTTGTGGCGTTCCACACTTCTCAGAGTCTTGAACAGCTCTATGCTAAACATAGCAGACTTGATAGAGCGGGATCCAATCAAATAAAGCCAATACTGGACTTCATGTCCTATGATTAGAATTTCAGAAACATTTAACTTAATGTCTCAGTAGAGGCCTGGGCAGATTCAAAGAACAGAGGAAAAACAGTAGCAAGGTAAACAGAAGGGCACTGGAATGCAGCTTGATAGGTTCATAGATTCATAGGTTCATAGGTTCACAGGTGTATATTAAGCTAACAGCAACTAGGTCACTTAAAAGCCTAGCCATGCAACCCAAATGTGGCTTATAAATTTGATTTATATTTGATTTACAGGTGGTGATTTACTGATTGCCTCTGTTCATCAGAGACATAGGAGGCAGACCGGGGTGATTTCCTGATTTCCCATCCATTGGTTCACATTGGGCTTAAACAGGGATAAGGAGGAGGTCTGCTTCACATGGATAGGGGGCCTGTTCCAGGAAATGAGAATGATCTGAGAAACACATCTGTTGCTCCATGTCCTATTTATTCTGAAAACAAAATTTAGGACTTTTGATCTCGTCATAGAGTCATACTAGGCTACCAGCCTTTGTGGGCCATTTTAAGCCTAGCCAGTTACCCCACGTGAGAATCAAACCCTGTACCTTTTGTCTGTAAGGTAAACACCTTAACCATTATGTCAACCTCCCAGTTCTGATGCTGTTTGTTTTGTGAATGTGCAAAAGATTCATCAAAACAGGGTCCAGGGATGCCTTGTATGCCACGCAAAAATCATCTTTCAGAAGTCTGTATGAGACTGAGTAAAGAGACAAGGCTTTGAGGACATGGTGTTTATTCCCTGTATTCTTTTTTATGGAGTTTTGTGGATGTTCATTTTGCTGCTTGTCTCTGATGTCTATAATGGGCATGATGAAGGCAGAGTACAGTGGTATGATGACCTCTCTGGACTTAGATGCCATGCCCTTCCTTATAAGTTGAGTAACATAGAAAAGTTTTCTTACTACCTTGAACACGTGTTGGTCAAAGGCTAGGTTACTATCTAAATGAGTTCCCAGATCCCTGACTAGTGAATCAACTTTTCAGGCTATTTTATCAATGATGTAGTTACCTGGGAAGGCAGACTTCCTAAAAGGTACTATAGTGAATTTCTTCATATTGAGTTTTAAGTCATGGCTTTGGCACCAAGTGCTTGTCTGTATAACACCTTCCTGAAGGGTGTTCTCATTTTGGGGAAATTCAATGACTGCTCACAGTTTGTACTTATCTGTGAACTCAGTTAGCCAGTGGCTTTTAACATTGTATTTGCCATCTAAGAAGTAGATGCCAAAGAGGAGTGGGCCTAGCACAGAGACCTGGGGGATTCCACTGGTGATCAGCCATTTTGTGGGGATGGCCTCACTGACACTAACCTCCTGGGTCCTATCAGTGATACAGCTAGCTGTCCATCATGTTATAAAGGGGTTTATACCTAGTTCTGTAAATTTGTTGACAATGCCCAAGTGTCAAATGCTTTAGCCAGATCTAGGTAGGCAGTATACACTGTTTTCCCCTCATACGTTGACTGAGTGACCTTTTCAAAGAAATCCACCAGATTCAGTAAGCATGACCTTCCTTTGACAAAGCCAAAAGTACAGTTGTGTACACTTACCATAAATATAGATGTTCGAGTGTATTCACTGTTGCAGTCATTACATTTGGGTAATCTGCTGGCAGGTTGCCCTCAGTCGGCCTGAATTCCAAAGTCTTGGGTCCTGCGTCGGTTGCTGTCTTCTCTTCCATGACATCAGGTCGTCAGGGGTATCATGCAGCCGATGCCATTTTCTTTAGTTTTTCTTGCCCCCGATGTGTAGCAATATTATACATATATATATATATATATATATATATATATATATATATATATATATATATATATATATACATGCATCAATATAAACTTTACCTTTATCTACAAGCAAATACACCACATAGGTTGTAGAAGATAGAGAAGGAAAGATAAACTTTAGAATGACAGGGGATGGCGGGAGGGTAACCTGGACTGCAACAGTGAATACACTCAAACATCTACATTTATGGTAAGTGTACACAACTGTACTATGTTCTTCATGTTTCACTGTTGCAGTCATTACATTTGGGTAGAATCCCAAAGCTATGGTTGGGAGGCTGGAGCTAAACAGCATTAGATGCAGCTATAAGGCCCTGCAGCACTGCAGTGGCAAAGCCTGCCCTGGACTTAGAGTAAATAGGCAAATGGTAATGGTTTGTAAAGGTGTGAACAGAACTCCAAGTAGCAGCCTCTAGAATGTCTTTGGTTGGTACTCCTCTGAGAAAGGCTGCTGAAGTAGCTGCAGCTCTAGTGGAATGAGACCTAATGCCCTTGGGCACAGGTTTACCATGGTGTAAGTAGCAGAAACGGATACAGTGGCTTATCCACTTTGAAATTGTTTGCTTTGAAATAGCCTTTCCTTCTGATCCTGCAGCATATGACACTAGTAATTGCTCAGTTTTTCTTAGAGCTTTAGTCCTGCCCAAGTAGAATCTTACCTGTCTGTGTACGTCCAAGGAATGCAGAATTCTCTCCCCTTTGTTCTGTGGATTTGGATAAAAAGTTGGCAGATGAATTGTTTGGTTAAGAGCCACACTGGAAACCACCTTTGGCATAAAAGTAGGATTTGTCCTCAGAGACACCCTGTCTGGGTAAAATATGATAAAAGGCTCTACAGCCATGAGGGCCTGTAGTTCTGAAACTCTTCTTGCTGAAGTAATTGCTAGTAGCAGAGCTGTCTTCCATGATAAGAACTTTATATCAACGGTAGCAGCTGGTTCAAATGGAGGCAGGGTGAGCTTTTCCAACACATAATTGAGGTCCCATGCGGGTAATGTTGATCTTCTAGGAGGCCTTAAATTTTTGGCTCCTCTAAGATATTGCTTTATTAAAGGATGAGAAAAGATTGGTGGCTCTGTATTGTAATGAGCCGAAATGGCAGAGGCATGGATTTTGATTGATGAGAAAGATAGGCTTTTGTCAAGCATCTCAGTCAAGTATTGTAATATCTGAGGAATATGTGGTTCTGCTGTATCATTTCCTTGTGCTTGATTCCAAGCACAGAATCTCTTCCATTTGTCAGCATAAGATTTTCTAGTACTAGGCCTTCTGGCTTCCAAAATGACATCCATCACAGCTTTACTGAGAGGTGTCGTTTGTATGATTACATGATTAGCCATACTGCCAGGTTCAGAGTCTGTAGTTGATTGTGCAGGATCTGATTGTTTTGCTGGGACAGTAGCTGTGGTCTTTGAGGCAAGGTCCAAGCTGGGTATTGAGACAAGTTCCTTAGGACTGGGTACCAGTATTGGCAGGGCCAGTCCGGGGAAATTAATATCATCTTTGGCTTCTCTTGTTTGACTTTTACGAGGACCTTGGGTAGAAGAGGCAGAGGAGGAAAGGCATAAACTGATAGGTTTTTCCAGCTGAAGGATAGGGCGTCCACTTTCCATGCTTGTCTGTGACAAGTCCTTGTGCAGAATCTTTTCAATTGATAATTTTGAGGAGAGGCAAATAGATCTATGTCTGGGCTCCCCCATTTCTCTGTTATCATGCTGAAGATTTGTGGATTTAGTTTCCACTCATGAGGATCCATAAGATTTATGCTTAAATCGTCTGCCAGAGTGTTTTGTTTTCCTGGCAGGAATTGAGTTTGAAGATGTATTTGGTAGGTCAGAGCTGTGTCCTACAGTGCCATGGCTAATCTGCAAAGGGGGTATGAGAGTGTGCCTCGTTGCTTGATTATATACCACATGACTGTGGTGTTGTCCATCTTTATCAGTAGTTGTCCTGGATGAAGTAAGTCCTTGAAGGCTGTTAGGGCATTTTGAACAGCTAGCATCTCTTTCTGGTTGATATGTAGATGCATTTGTGTTGACGCCCATATGCCCTGAATGCATTTTCCTGCCATGTGGGGCCCCCCCAGGCATAATCTAATGTGTCTGTTGTTAAGGTTTGGCTGGCAGGGGGTAGAGTGAAGGGCCATCCCATGTTTTGGTGACAGGCCTTTGCCCACCATAGAAACTCCTGTTGCAGGCAGGGAATGAGAGGAATCATTGTTTCCAGACTGTGTGAATGTTGACTCCATAAACTTTTTAGGTACCATTGAAGTTTCCTTATATGCAGTCTTGCATATGGAATTAGTAGGATGCAGGATGCCATGTAGCCCAGAGCCTGCAGAATTTGTCTTGCAGAGGACTGTGCCTTTGTTGCCATCAGTTTGAAGTAAGTAGTCAGTTGCCTTTGTTTGTCTGGCATGAGGTAAGCCATCTGGGTAGTTGTATTCAAGCTTGCACCCAGGAATGTTATCTTTTGAGAGGGTACCAGTTGTGATTTCTTGTTGTTTATTGTGCACCCTAGGCATGTTAGAAGCCTTTTCACAAACGTCAGGTGTCGAAGAAGAGTGTCCTTGTTCTCTGCTTGAATGAGACAGTCATCCAAGTAAGGATATATTTGTATACTTCTTTGTCTGCAAAAGGCAAATACTGGTGCCAGGCACTTTGTAAAGACCCTGGGCGCAGTAGATAAGCCAAAGGGCAGTGCAGATAATTGGTAATGCATTAAGCCAGCCTTGAATCTGAGGTACCTTCTGCATGACTGCCTTATTGGGACATGCAGGTATGCCTCTTTTAGGTCTAAGGTCACCAGCTAAGCATTCTTGCCCAGCATGGGCAAGAGCTGCTGTAAAGTCAGCATTTTGAATTTTGGAATGTCCAGGTATGTGTTCAAAATCGATAAATCCAGTATTGGCCACCAGGCCTTGTCCTTTCTGGGTACCAAGAACAGTCTTGAGTAAAACCCTTGTCCTTTTTCCTGTTCTGGTACTGTCTGAATGGCTCTCATATCCATGAGTGACGTTACCTGTTTCTGTGCCTCTGCCTATTGATTTTTTGGCAGATCTGGCCAACCTTTTGCCATTGGCAGAGTGTGGACATGGAATTTGTATCCCTGTGATACGATGTTTAGTACCCACTTGTCCTGGGTTATTAACTGGCAATTTTGAGCAAAAGGTGCTAATTTTCCCCCTATGGGTGCTGCCAAAAGATAGATGCTTGGTGTAGGCAGAGGGAAGTCATTGGGATTGCTTTCTGTAGGTTTGCGCTTTATCTCCTCCAGATTTGGAGGTGGATGCGCCCCATTGCTTTGACCTATATGAGTCTTGCGCCTGGTATCTGGAACCCTTAGGACATCTGGATTTTCCCCTTTGAGCTCTGTCTGACACAGGAAAGGACCAATTTTTTGTAGGCCAGTGTCTACTGAATCTTGGTGGCTGCACTTGTAAGAAGTCTTTAACAGTTTGCCTAGACTTAGCTTTGTCTTCCATTTTCTTTAAAACCTCTTCTGCCTTAATAACAAACAGAGAATCATGCTGTAAAGGTGCATCTAACAATTTTGCTTTAACATAATCAGGCAAATTTTGTTCCTTTATCTAGGCATGCCTCCTAATCACAGATCCAGTAACTGCGGCCCTGCAGGAGGCCTCTAAAGAATCAAAACCACATTGCAAAGTATGCTTTCCAACTTGTTCAGCTGCATGCAATAATTCCTGCAATTCTTTATTTTCTGCACATTCTGAAATCAACATAATTTTCTGTTTTAGCAGTACCATAACATGTTGCTGGTACTTAAGCATATGCAATTGACAGTTTAAGGCCCTGATTGCCAAGGTTGGAGATGTATAAACCCTTTTTCCCCATCTGTCTGGTGCCCTTGAATCTCTGTCAGAGGGGTTGGGATTTTTTGCTGTTGAGGCCTTAACTCCATTTGGGCCCTGTGAAATAGTTTCAGGATCAGCAGCAGGGTTTCTAAATAAAAATGTATGTGAGTCAGGGACCCTGTAATATCTGTCTGGCTTACTGGGAGCCGGAGGTAAGGAGTCAGGGGTCAAGCTTGACTCCGAAAACACATCATCCACAATGTCTAACACAGGGGGAATGGCTAAACGCTTGTGCTGAGGGAGAAGAAGGAAATCCCTGAGCCTCTTTTTTGATTCTGAGAAGTCTTAACTTTCACAGTGAAAATGCTCCCTCAAAGTATGCAAGGTTTCTCCAAATGAATAATCCTCAGGAGGAGATGCAGATGGAATAGACTCCTCAGCATCAGAATCGTCATAGGGAGGTATAGATAATTCCTGATCAGAAGAGGAATCAGAAGAAATAGAAACCTGATCTGAAGATTCATAATCAGTGTCTTGCCTAGGCCTCTTATCTGGAGGGGGATGGGTACCCCTGATCAAGGTAATAAGGCCTTCAGCCATATCTGTTTTTTAGGCATAGAGGCTCATACATCAGTTTTTTAGTTTTAGAAATTGCTTTTGTCTTTGGTTTTGCAGCTGTCATCAGTTTGATATACAAATATTGAGGTCTGAATACACCCTCAGAAGCCGGTGCCTGCTCAGTGGCTCCGGACACATCTGAGGGAGATACATCCGTCGGTCCAATACCTTGAGTATCTTGTGGCATGCTGAACTACACATGGGTGTCAGTAGAGGCCTGCGACTCGAAGGTAGCGGGTATCAGGGGCTGTGAAAGTGCCTCACTGAGTACCGGCAAACCAGTGACTGGCTTAGGAGAAGCTTTGCCATTGGTTTTGGATCTCGACTGCCTTTCTCTGTCCTTTTCCTTGCGTTTTTTATGTACTCCGGTAGTCGGATTGCTATCCAACGACATTTCTGGGTAGTTAAATCTGTTTCCAAAATACTCTGATGCAAAAATATAATTAATAGTGCGTTGGTTAAATCTAGCACAAAACCGACAGCCAGGCGCGTTTTGATCAGGGCCTAGGCAAGGAATACAGTATAAATGGAAATCCTTATGAGGTATGTGCTTCCCACAAGTAATACAATTATTAACTTTTTCTGACATCGGTAAAAAGCAAGAAAAAGTTTTCCCAATGGGGTACTTAGCTTTATTGAAGACTTTGGTTCTGAAACTCAAACTTGAATATTTCAGTAGTCGGCCGACCGGCACTTGCGAAATGCTTCTGCTTCGGGCCCCCTGTGGCAAGAAAGACTAAAGAAAATTGCGTCAGCTGCATGTTTTATACCCCTGATGACCTGACGTCATGGAAGAGAAGACAGCAACCGATGCAGAACCCAACACTTTGGAATTCAGGCTCACTGAGGGCAACCTGCCAGCAGATTACCCAAATGTAATGACTGCAACAGTGAAACAAGAAGAATATCTGAGATGGATCCAGTTTCTGGAGGTCTGCTATGTCCTTGTTGATAAATTCCATGATAATGTTTTTTCCATGGCTTTGTAGATGATTTGAGTTAGACTAATGAGTCTGTAGTTTCTAGGATCCAGGGGTCCTGATAACTTATACCTTTACCAGAAAGGCTAATCCAGACACTGCTACAATTTGCTGTGAAGGAAAGGTTAGTTTGCTTTTATTTTTTGTATTTTGTATATTTTAAATACTGTAGTTTGTTTTCTTTACCTTGTGTTTTACTTGCATTCTGCTTTAACAGCATATTAAAACTTCAAAAGAGACCGCAGCTCTCTCTCTTCTGAGTCAGGCAGAAATTAGAACTGAGTCAGGCAGAAATTAGAACTGATCAATTAAGGACTCATTCATAAGATAGAAGAGGTCACTTAAGGTTAATCATTTGTTAACTGAGGGGTGGAGCTAGGAACTAAACCTTCTATTTAAGGAGTAAAATAAAACATTTCTGAGCTTTACCAGAAAGGCTCTTCCAGACTCTGCTACACTTTGCTGTGAAGGAAAGGTTAGTTTGCTTTTATTTTTTGTATTTTATATATTTTAAATACTGTAGTTTGTTTTCTTTACCTTGTGTTTTACTTGCATTCTGCTTTAACAGCATATTAAAACTTCAAAAGAGACCACAGCTCTGTCTCTCTTCTGAGTCAGGCAGAATTTTTTCCTGCCCTCACACCCAGTCACAGTTGTCTTGTTAAATACCACTGTCTTTCTAGTTGCCTGCCTCTTATGTTAATCTGACCATATATCTCATTTCCCCTCTACTTTCACTGGCTTGTGTGAGTAATCACTAAATAAAAAACCCTCCCCTTCAACTATTTAAATTTATTGGCCATCCTTCTGTATTCCATAGTACCAGAATACAAAAATGACCACCCCTTTCAACCCATCTTGCTGTTTTAAAAATAGTAACTCTCCACTAAACCTTAACTTTTTAAACAGGTAAAACTTAAGTTACCTACTTTCACGTCAAACTTCTCTAGTGCACACTGCAGTGCGCATTTTTTTTCATCTTACCTTTAAGCATCCCTTTGACTAGCACTTTCTCTAATACCTGCTGGAAAGCACTAGGAAGCCTTAAACTGATACAAGCACTCAACTCTCCTTGTTAATAAGGAGAAATTAATAGTAGGCACTAAACAGCCTATAATTGCAAAGTACCTTGCTAAGGTAAGGGAAAACAGCTCCTGTACTTTACAAAAAAAAGAAAAAGCACCAAACCAGGCATGTCCAAGGCACAGCTTCCGGTGATTTCTACTGTCCACCTGCTGAATCTGGGCATACTGAGGCAATGCAGCAATTGCCTCATGTACACAGACAGCCCTCTCCTCCTACCATCCAACACTACAACCTGTGGGAGATGCACTTACATAGCCAAAATGGAAGCAAAGCTCTCTACACCCAAGATTGTGCTAGACAGTCAAGAGGAGAAGGTTAGCACCCACACTACAGCTCAAACAACACATAGCCCTTCTAAACCCACACCACCAACACCCACATATAGTAACACTAAATCCACATATGCAGAGGCCCTTAACTGTAACCTGCCCAAGCAACAAGGACCTCTGAAGCTGAAACGCAAACAAACACCAATCACAATCAAAGTGTCACATAGTTCACAACACCTGTGTGCCACCCAGAAACAGCTCCTAAGGCAAGACAATGTACCTAACACTTTAGTCATAGGTGACTCTATAGTCCGGCACACTGATGTCCCTCTCACCAGGTTGAACAAGGAGAAAATTACAGTCAGCTGCCTGTCGGGTGCCAGGATCCGCCACATAATGCATGCACTCAAGTCACTCCACAACAAGTACAAATATGACTCTGTCATTGTCCATGTTGGAGTGAATGACTTGAGACGTACCTCCCTGGACTACATGAAAAGAGACATGGAAGAGCTCTCGGATCATGTGGCCCAGGCAGGTATGACCCTAGCCCTGAGTAGCATCCTGCCTTTGCCCAGAATGATACCACAATATAAGGACAAAAGGATTGACTTCAACAATTGGCTAAGCTTCTGGTGTCATTTAAAGGGGATCCAGTATCTGTCTGCCTGGGACGACATGATTGACAGACCACGATGCTTTACCAGAGATGGTCTGCACCTGTCGCCCCTGGGATTCAGGTTACTGACTAAGGCTCTTGCCACCCCTATAGTGCCTTTTTTAGGCAAAGTTCAAAGGACAAAACCACCACCGTAACAGGTACAAGCATGCAAAATCTGAAGGTAATGCTACTCAATGTTAGAAGTCTAAACCTCAAAATGCACTCTCTCGAGGCACTCCTAAAAATGGAGAAGATCGATATCTGTGCAGTAACTGAGACCTGGTTCAAGGCTCCAGAGAGAACCCCTACAATACCAGGCTACAACTCTTACCACACTTTTCGGCCACCAAAGCAGGACCGAAACACTAAAGGTGGAGGAGTGTCAATATTCACCAAGGATATTCACACCACCAGGCGAGTTACCCAACACAATGCGTCTGAAATTCTCCAGGTGCAACTAACACTAGGTAAGACTGCAATCCAAATTTTATCTTGCTACAGATCCCCCACCATACCCCAAGATTCTCACTACACCTTTCTAAACATACTGGAAAAATATTAAGATAGAACCAAACACCCTAATACTGGGTGATTTTAACTCTCCTGCCATTAACTGGGAAAACTACTCATGTACCAACACCTTTGCCCAACGGTTCTTGGAATTCATATATTCCAATGCCCTGGATCAACTAATCCATAGTCCCACCAGGGGCTCCAATATTCTAGACCTGGTCATTACCAACATGGAAAATCGATGCTCCACACCTATGGTCACCTCCTCGTTAGTCAGGTCTGACCATAAGCTAATCACCCTTAACATCCACACCCCCCCATCCCCCCAGTAAGGAAACCTTCATAAAAAACTTCTCCAAAGCCAACGTCATGCTACTCAAGTCGGAAGTGACAAACTTCATGACACCCATGCAGACGGGAGCTGAAAGTTCAACTGCTGAATCCTACACTAAGGCACTGTACGAGCACATCCACTCATGCATAAATCGTGCCATCCCAAATAGAACCAAGATGCTCTCGTCCAAAAAAAATAAGCCAATTTGGTGGTCCCCTGCCATAAACAAACTTTACAACAAAAGGAAGAAACTGTTTGCAGAAAAGAGGAAAATCCTAGGATGCAAAAACCTTCCTTACCAGCCTCAGTAATAAACTGAGATCCCTCATAAAATCCTCCAAAGCTAGTTACGAAAATAAAATTGCCAAAGATTCCAAAGACAACCACAAGGCATTCTATAACTATGTCAAGAATCTAAATGGCAATGCTCAGATCTGCTCTGAGCTAAAACAGAATGGCATTAAATATACTGATCCCAAGGATATTGTCAATATCCTGGCAGATCGATTCAGTGCCAACTTTACCCCCCTCTCACCCCCTAAATGGCCCATCTCAATACCGGAAGATTGCCAAATTCCAGTAATAACGGCCACACAGGTAAAAAATGCACTCTCCAAAGCTAAGAATACAACATCCATGGGACCAGATGACATCCCGGGCTGTGTACTACATGAACTACAATATGAACTGGCACCTCCCCTAAGTGTCATGTTTAATCATAGCCTCACCTCAGGTTTCGTGCCCACTGAGTAGCGCAGAGCTGCAGTTATCCCACTCCACAAGGGGGGATCCAACTTGGAACCCAGAAACTACCATCCCATCAGTCTGCCAAGCCTTATCTGCAAGGCCATGGAGCGTATTATCATGGAACTTATAAACAAAGACAATGGCAACCTTCAAACACTGGACCCCACACAGTTTGGGTTCGTGAAGGGCCGATCTTGTCTCCTGAACCTGATTGACTTCTTCGAATCAGTCTCCAGAGCCATGGACAAGGGTAAGGTGGTCCACACAGCCTATCTAGACCTTGCCAAGACCTTTGACACCATCCCCCACACTGGAATCATAGATAAACTTACTAAGCTGGACATTAATCCCTTTGTCACCCAATGGGTTGCTAACTGGCTTACTGATGGAACCCACACTGTAAAAGTAGCCGACTCCACATCCAGCTCCAGACCAGTGACAAGTGGAGTACCCCAGGGTTCAGTCCTGGAACCGCTCTTGTTTGGCATCTACTTCTCTGAAGTATCAGCCAACTCTAAGGGACTCTGGATAACAAAGTTTGCAGATGACTGCAAACTGGGAGCCATTATTGAATCCCCAAATGATGTGGATACTCTACAAAAGGGCCTTACAGAAACAGATGCTTGGTGCCAGAGCCATGGGCTCAAGCTCAGTGCCAAGAAATGTATAGTTATCCCCTTTGGGAAAAAAACATGTATCCGTAAATTACCATATAGGTGGCAGTACACTAAACACTGAAAGTGTGATAAGATTTAGGGACACAGGTGGACAGTGGTCTCACCTTTGATAAGCACATCGCCACAACAGTCAGGAAATCCTTCTATGTGGCACACCTCATCACTAAGGGCTTTTCATCCAGAAAAAAGGAGGTCATTGTCCCACTGTACTCATCCCTCATTAGACCCATTATAGAATACAACGCCCTGTTTGGTATGTACCTCTCAAGACATCTGCAACAACTGGAAAGGCCGCAGAAATACCTCACTAAAAGAATCACAGGCCTAAAGCAGATGCCCTATGCTGACTGCCTTAAAAAACTCCAGCTATACTCTGTCGCATATCGTCTACTCAGAGGCGATCTTTGCTTAACATACAAGGCCATGTCAAACCCAGAGCTGTTGGACATGCTACACTTAAAGAAATCCTAATCCCTAAGAGCCACATGCTCCAGGGATCTAAACCTTGTCATCACAATAAACAAAACATGCTGGAGGGATAGGTTCCTGACCCAGAGACTCCCCAGACTCTGGAATAGATTGCCCATACATGTCAAGCAGAGTGCCTCTTTGGTCTTCTTCAAAAGGAACCTTGACGATTGGATGGGAGAAAGGAAATTCACCCTGGGAATCATGTCAGTCGCCCTGCTAGACAGGGGTCCAGGGAAGTAAATAGTGTGGGAAGAAATAGCCAGGGAATTGTTATGGCTAGGCTTGTATAGGCCCTAGGGCTGATAGCCTAGTACCAACCTATGAACTTTAGACTATTCAGGAGGTGTCTCAGGATGTTATCAGGGCCCACTGAGGGCGTCTTCTTTGCTTTAGTGAGTGCAGCCAGTACATGCTCCGTAGTTGCAGTTTGAGGGGATTTGTTTGAGTGTATTATTGGGAATGTCCTTAGGGTGGGTGGGTAAAGTTAGAGCTGAGTTTGAACATTAACTGGTTCACTGTATTGTCAGGCTTGGTGAATGCGGCACTATTAATCACCAGTTCAGCACATTGCTATGTGCTGCCCTTAAGGTTTGTGACATAGCTGTAGCAGGTCTTATGGATATCTTTAAGGTGTGAGGATATCCTAACCTCAAAGATGACACCTCTCAGAGTCTTTACTTTTACTGTTGTTAACATTAGTGATCATTTGTTTTGATGTGTTTCTTTTTAAGTGACTGTGCATGAAATTTCTCGATATAGTGTGTTTTGATCAATTTCATCTGTGATCATTAGTAATACACTCAAAATATATACAGCAGGTGCAGTACACTGGGAAGAGTTTCTTTACGTTATGTGCAGTTTATTTACAATCGTATCTTCAGAGTATTATTTTCAGCTTTAAAGAAAGCAAGCATACATTTGCACAACATACATTTCTGGTCACTCACGGTTCTGCATTTAAAGTCTCTCAGTAAAACACAAAATTCCTGACAATTCACAGTCTTGATATTGCAACCCTTGTCAAGTTACTTTGCAGCCTTCAAATACATCCACAGTTATGGTTCTGGTACTCCTTCTGTAAATTGCTGGTATTCCTCGAGTAGATTCACAGGACTTCCAGCAATATTCCATGTCTTCTTCTATTGAGTCCCAGCAAAGGTCTCTACTTTCAGTCTCAAAATTACTTTTTGAGAAAGGCAGCCATCTCTTATATTATGGATTACAAGACCTTTTTTAACAGTACTTCCTTGCATGAAGCACAATATATAAAGCCAGTTCAGGTTTTTACAACCAAATATGTTGCCTGCACAACCCCCATAATAATATAAGATGTGTATAAGGCACTACAAACAATATTTCTAGATGTAAGATAGCCACCATGTCAAAATGATGCCTCCTAGCATAGAACCTCCATTTTTGCACTGAACGGCATAGGTTATAAAACTGAGGTAATCCATCCACATTCATATAGCAGTCGCCAGACCTGTATATATATGTTCATAGGTAGGTACTAGGCTATTGGCCCTAGGGCCTATACAAACCTAGCCAAAAAGGTACCCTGGCTTTTGCCACCCAAGAAAATTATTTTCCTGTGCTCCTGTCGAGCAGAACCACAGAAGTGATCCCCAGGGTGAATTTCCTATTACCCATCCAATCATCAAGATTTTTCTTGAAGAGTGCTAATGAGGAGCTCTGGTTGACATAGATAGGTAGTCTGTTCCAGAGTATGAGAAGTCTCTGGGACAGGAATCTATCCCTCCAGCATGTTCTGTTTATTATGGTGACAAGGTTTAGGTCCCTAGAGCGTGCAGCTCGGAGGGATTGGGATTTCTTTAAGTTAATGGTACTACCACTTTCCTAAGGTTTAAATATGATATATCCAAGGTCCATATTACATTCCTTGATGTAATGTTAAGGAAAAATGAACAGGGCATCATGCACACTGAATTATTTAGAAAGGATGTTAAGCATAATAGCTATTTACATTGTGACAGCATGCACCCCCCTTTTGTATTTGGAAATATAGTCAAGAATCAGATGCAATGTGTAGTCAGATTAAATACTGGACATGATAGGATGTGTGAACAGCTGGATGTTGTTGCCTCTGACTTTTTGAATAGAGGTTATTCAGAATCTGACGTTTGTGTTGCCAGTAGGAGTATTCAACAGCAAAGACAGTAAAGGGTTTCATCCCTATTTTGGTACTGAGAGTCAGGAGAGCATCAGAGTAAGACTGCAAGTAAATAAAATGAGGTGCATGCTCACCTATAATAGGAATACTGAAGCAGTGAAAAATATTATTAGGCAGCATTGGTCAATTTTTAAGGGATGTTCCTGCACTAAAGGGAATAGTAGGAGATCCACCAGCCTTTGGATGTAAAAGGAAGAACACTTTGAAACAGGTGTTGTGCTATAAGGAGAAGCCTAAGGACTTTTTTAAGGTAGGCAATGCGAAACAGTACGTTTAAGTGTGAAAATTGCCTTTACTGTAGGCATATCTTCACAGGGAAGTCTATTAAACACCCAGTGACAGGTGGTGAATTTATTCTACATGCATATGGGAATTGCAATACAGACAATTTGATATATTTAGCTAAGTGTGGCATCTGTGATGCTTTTTATGTGGGTATGAAAAACAAGAAATTTAAAGAGCTTATAGCCAGTCACTTGAGTGATATTAGACATGGAGTAGTTACTAATGCCCTTAGTAAACACATTATTGAGAAGGGTGATCAACGTGTTTTTAAGTTTATGATTTTAAAAGTGATTTATAGACCATTGAGTGGTGGGAACATAAAGCTTTTAACTGAAAATGAGGAGATGAGATGGATTTTATGAATGAGAGCATATGTGCCACCTGGTCTTAATGACAGTTTTACTTTAAAACCTTATTTAAATATGTTGTATCAGAGGGTATAACTAGAGTCATGTAATTTTTAATATGTATTTAAGTTAGATTATTTAATTGATAGCATTTATTTTGTCTGAAGAAGCCTTGAAGGTGAAAGTTTTACTTGCGAATTTGAATTAAACTACTTGGCATTTCAGAGTGTTTCCAGTTTTCATTTTCTTTTTGGATTTGGATTTGTGACTGAGAACTGGTTAACTGCCTTACAGCTGTTTTGTAATACAGTTGCCAGGCCTGTGCCAAATGGTAAAATTAAAGGGTTCTAGTGAGAAAGGCACTAACCTAGTATTGTGTTTTCATCTTGTTGCCTGTACTACCACGGTAGGGGTGCATGATCAGTTACTAAAGTGAAACTACACCCCAACAAGTTATACTGTAAAGAAGTTGGTGCCCACTTAATAGTGGGACATTTTTATTTGTTTATTTATTTTATTTCACATTTATTAACTGGGTTAGTCTGACTGGGCAGGAAGCCCCTTTTCAGCAGAGACCTGAGGAGAAAAGCTCCAAAGTTAATAAAACATAATAAAGCATATACAAATATAAAGCTTAACTAATAATGGTAACAAGGAATTTATATGGAAAACGAACAGCAATCAAAGTTATTAACATAGTAATAAAAAAGGCTGTTTTCAGATAGAGAGTAAGACTACAATTAACACATTGGCAAATAATAACTAGTTAAAATATGTACAGTAGTTTAGCTATATACATTTGACTTGAGAGAAAACAGGTTATTTGTAGCTATAGACAGTTTTTTTTTTTTAAGTAGATAGTCTTCAGGAGGAAAAAACTAAAATGGATATAGTTACTGTAACATAGTATTAACAGAGATCAAGGAGGGAGAAAGATGAGGAAGAATGGGTCAGGCTGGAGTAGGGCAGGGGTAAATCCACTTTTTGATCATGTAATCTTTTAGCATTTTATTGAAACTGAAATTATCAATGATAGTTCTTAGGTGTGGGGGGAGTTTATTCCAGGATTTGGCAACTGAATGACTATATAGAATTTTACCTCTTTGCTTGTTGGGATTAGCAGAGACAGTGTTTGGGAGTATACTGAGAAATTAGGGTAGAGAGAGCAGGGCAGAGAGAGGGATTAGCTAGTATAGAGTGTGGAAGGTGGAGTTGAAGAATTAAAAGTTGGTTTTGAATTTCTGGCCATAGAAGATTTTTAGGGCAGTGCAGTGATGGGAGCAGTAAGAGAGATTTGCTGCAAATCTAGCAATTTTATTGTAGGTGGATTCAAGTTTGGCCATGAGGTTGGAAATTCTCGCTCAATGGCACATAATTTTGTCTCAGTCTTTCATACCACTATGCTTAGCACACCGGGTGTTCTTCAACCCCTACTTCTTGAGATAACATGATTCCCAACCTACTTCAGATGAAATGGTATATACAACAACGGGCTTAATAAGCATAGAGGCAACCACGACTGGTATTGTACACAAGATAGTATCAGATGATTAAATATTTCATCAGTTTATGTGCTTCACCTCATTTGGTTAGGCATCTTATCTTTTGAGATGTTTGTCACAGGACAGACTATGGTAGCAAAACTGGGTAAGAACTTTCTGTTGCAGTCTTCTAATCATAAGAAAGATTTCTCTTGCCATTTAAAACTGGGTGCATGCCAGTTTTTAACAACTTCTTTGTTATCTTTTTGTACTCTTCTGCCAAAGACATTCCACTAAGTATATGTCTGATCATACAAAACATATTTTGGCAGCATTAACTTTAAGTTCTGTCTGTCATAAGCTGTCCCTCAATGCTTTTCACTTTGGATAAACATGACTTGCAATCTTCTGAATAAACTAGTGTCATAAAGATACATAACTGCAAACTCTTTCATGAGGTTTGAGAAGATTATCCATGAGCCTTTGAAGAGTGTCAGGAAGTCTATGAAGTGCAGAGGGTTAGACAGTATAATGAAAGAGATTTTCATAGGTAGCTAATGTTGTCTTCTCTGGTGTCAGTGGTGAGGATGATCTGATAATACCTCTTGGATAAATCTAAAGTAATCAAAAAACCTCACTATGTCTAGGCCCTATTTGAGATTATCCATTCTGGGAATTGGATTTGTCAAATTTGGATATGTTATTCAGTTTTATAGAAATAATTGCAAAATCTTAGGAACCAACGCAATAAGATCATTCCATTTACTTTGCAACTGCTCAATAACTCTTCAGTTTAAACATTTTCTTACCTTTTCACTTACTGCTTTTTTCAGTTCTCTGGTATTATATTTGATTTTAAGTTTACCTTCTTCCATGACAAATGTTTATTGTGATGCTGTATTAAATGTGTCTTACCAAGTATCTCAGAGAAAAAAAAAAACTTTATTTCCCAATGAAAAAATATTTTACTACTTGCTTCTAGGCCTTAGACCATGTTCCATCTATATCAATAGCGGAGATAAAATTCTCTGATATCCTTCTATTGATATCCATGTCTGATTCCCTAAAAGGTTTTAAAACATTTATATGATACAGCTGCTTTGCTCTTTCACTTCCAGTATGACTTATTACATAGTTTACTTTGATAATTTTCTCTACCACCCCAGAGGGTCGTTGCCACCTTGCTAGAAACTTATTTTATTAGGTAATAGGTGCATAGATAATTACTAGGTTAATGACTCTGGGGCACTTTTTAAGGCTAGCCACACTTCCCAAAGGTGAGAATCAAACTCTATACATTAGGTTAACACCTTAGTCATTATGCCAAACCCAGTTCCAGAAAATGATGACACAGACCAATAGACACTTGAAATAGGTGCATATGCAAATACCAAGCTATCAGTCTGCAAACTATTAGAAGAATAGCCAATAACAATCAGAATCAAACCTTGAATCTGTGAGGGGAAGACTTTAATCATTATGCCTACAGGCTTTTGAGGGGGGAGATCCATACCTGGCATACAGGATATTATCAGACCACACTGTGATGGACCTCCTGCATATCCACAAATCAAACAGCTCCAGAATTGCCCGTTCTAAAGACTTAAACCTTGCCTGTGATATAAATAGAACCTGCTGGAGAGATAGGTATGTATCCCAGAGACTACCCCATCTATGGAACAGGCTCCCCAGCCATGTGAAGCAGAGCTCCTCCCTAACCCAATTCAACTGCAACTTGGACAATTGGATGGGAGACTGGAAATTCATCCCTGATTTGGCACCTATGTCTCTAATGGAAACAGGTAACCTGTAAATGGTTCATCTCCCAGGCCCATGCTTACACTTATCAAGGGTATTAGAACTTGTCAGAGATTTGGGATGCATGGCTAGGCTTAAAAAGGCCCTTGTGGTCATTAGCCTTGTAAGCACCTATGAACCCATGCCATCCTCTAACCCTTCAGAACTTTGAACTAATACTGCCATTCTGACCCATTTTAAACTCCCAGAATTTGGGATTATTATCCACCTTCTGTTGCATCCCTTGTGCCCTTTGCCTTTATTTCTTAAATATTATAACTGTTTTTTAACTTGCCTTCTGAGTTTGTAAAGTATGCTATCACACTTTAAAAAAAGGGGGGGGGGTTCTCCTCCCAAGTCTTCTTTGCTATGTCCAGCAAGCCTCGGGATGAATAATGTTTCAGATGGTATCAATTCTGTTGAAGCTCAGAACACTTCTTTTATAATAAAAAGGAGGTAAGGAAGCAAGTGATTCCAGTTTTTAGTACCTTGTTTTGTGACATTCTTTACCACAGGTTTCAGAGGTTTATTAAAGTGCTCTGCTAACCTGTCAGTTTGAGAGTGGTACACTGAAGTTGTTGATGGTTTTACTTTAAAATACTGACAAAGTCAGTGCATGACTCTGGACATAAATGTGGTTCCCTAGTCCATGAATATTTATATAGAAATCCCTATGCAAGAGAAATGTAACACAAACACTTTTGCTATTGACTTAGCATTAGCTTTTCTGAGAGGTACTCCTACAAGAAGTTTATTAGCATAATTGGTAATCACTAAAAGTACTGGTAGTGAGTAGTAGATTTTACTAATGCATCTCCAAGATCCATGTCTGTGCATTTTTATAGTTCTGCATTAATAGGCATACTCTCTGGGGATCTCTGAAACCAAGATGTGATGCCATCTTCTGACATTCCTGGCAAGTTGCACAGAAGTTTGCAATTTCTTGAATTAAACAAGGCTAATAAAACTTTGCTAAAATTCTAGCTTTGGTTATGTCCATCACGAAATATGGCTACATGCCAGTTTCCTCACAAGTGCTCTAAAAGGCTTTGAAATAAGGTTGGCTCTATAGTGCACAGAGGAACAAAGCCCTGGCTGTGAAGCAGGAGACAGAGGTTCCACTACGAACTCTGGCACTGGAATGGCAAGACTGAGATGAGGAGGAGGAGGGGAAATGAATAGTGAGCAGGGCACAGTTCTTCATTTCCTCTCCTCCTCCTCCCAGTTTAGCTTCCCTGTGTCTCCATGTGAGGAGGGGCTTTGCCTCACATGCTTATTCTTAAATATGATAACTGCACAGCCATGGACAAAATAAAATATGGCAGCAGTGATTCATTGTGTGTGGTGTTTTCTCTTTTCTCTGTAGTTGTGCGACTATGGACTTAGTAAATTTAAGTAACAGAGTTGTGAGTGGCATAGGGTTCCTGTCTCCCAGCAAAAGCAGGGTTTGGAGTTGTATTTTTTGTTTATGACACATTAGAGTAAACATATTTTTGAGTGAATGTGTTTTAGATAAAATAAGAGGAGACAAAATGTTGATGTGATGTGTATAGATAAAAGTAGATAAAATGTGAATTTTATAAATGTACATAAATCCATATACATATTCCCACAGATTCACTAATTTGCCGTGCAGGACTAAACTAGTCCTGCACATAAGCAGCAGTTTAAGAGGAGGACGGCAGAGCGCCATGCATAATAATGAAGGCGTGCCGCCGGAGCTCCAAATCCTACATGGAGAGTGAATGAATGCAGGGGGTGTGTCTGAGAGCAGAGCTTTCAGAATAAACATGCCCCTGCAAAGTAGAACAGAAGAAAGTGTACATAAATGAGCGAAACCTCTCATAGGTGTCCGCATATCTCCACCAACAGTCCCCATTTGTTCAACAGCAACAGTACATTGAAATAAAATGAAGAAACCCTTGTATTTATTGTTTTAAAACACCATAGGTGCGCGGGTTTGCCCATTGCTTAGCTATGGTTAAATGAGCTGAAAAGGCTGAAGAGGATAACAAGGAATATATATGCAAATGAAGCAGCACAGCAATAGTGCAGTGGTTAGAGCATCTGCCTAATGAATAGGCATTCCCGGTTCAAGTCCCAATACAGCACAAATCATTTTCCATGGGAAATCTGTATATGAACATAATTTTACATTGTTTTGCCGTATAACCTACATAATAACATTTAAATGTGAACTGGAGTACTGCATGAAATGCACATGTGAAGTGTTAGTGTCATAATGAATAAGGCACAAGTAAGCAGTCTAAGCACAAATAAGCAGCGGTAAGCGTGTGCAAGTGCGTTTGCATGGGGGTAAGCATTGTCCACACAGATAAAGCAAAGTAGAAGCTGAATCACAGTCGTGCAAACCCATGCAAACCTGCTTACAACTGCTTTAAAGTGCCTAATCACTCTGGATCCAACGGCCCATGTTCTGCCCAGCAACAAAATAAACTGACTCTGCAAGGCTCAAACTCAGGAGCCAGTACACTATAGTCACAGTAGTTAACCACTAAACCATCATAGCAATATATAAGTGAGGGTAAGACCATACATCCCATACATCCACATGGTTTATAAATATATATATATATATATATATATATATATATATATATATATATATATATATATATATATATATATATATATATATATATATATATATATATATATATATCTATATATATATATATATATATATATATATATATATACAGCCTTATGTATATGTATATATATATATATATATATATATATATATATATATATGTGTGTGTGTGAGTAGATATACAAAGATATATAGCTATGATAGGAAACAGCACACAAGAATGACATATGTTCAGAGGCTATGCAAATGGAAGTGAGGGGCCCAAGCAAGAATCATGTAACATGTAGCCCTCAGCCGGACAGAGGAAACATGCACATAAACCCACAAACAATGTAAATAGTCCACTGCTCCCCAGACCACAGGCAGGATACAACCGGGGGGGGGTACACAGTGGACCCATGAAATCTAATATTGGAACACAGACAGGAGTGTCCCTTGCGGGTTGCCCCAAAAATTGTCATATTATGGGAGGAAGCCAGTGCAATGACCTTTCTGGGTGGGGTATGTACATACCTGGAATACAAGGGTGGGAAAGCCTGATGACCCATGGGTCGAGACAACGTACGAGATGGGTCCCGTGAAGTGGAGAGTAGGCAGTGTGTAGTGGTGTGTTCAGACCCGACCTGCACCCAGAGTAAGGATGAGTGCTGTAGAGGAGGTGCAGGTGGGGGAACTATGGGTAGCTAGTTATAAGTCTAGGTGTGCAGGTGTTGGCTGCAGTGGGTCTATACAGACAGCCCCAGGGATGTAAGCAAAAGTGTTCATGGGGCAGAGGTGTCGCCCAATGAGCAGCCAAACCCGCTATGATTCCCACTGCAACAAAGTCTAATCTACATGGCAAAGAATGGAATAACCAGATGTAAATGTATATATGTAGAGGTATGTGTGTGTGTATATCTACTCATAGCTACATGGAGATATACCTCTCCCTCTCCGTAGTACAAATTTATGCATACAGAGACAGAATACATATAGACACCCACATATAGATATATACATATGCAGACAACCATACACCCATATGTTGTTAGATATATATATATATATATATATATATACATATATATATATATATATATATATATATATATATATATATATATATATATATATATATATATATATATATACAGCAATATATAAATATATACATGTATGCATACATATACAGATATATTTGTATATAGTAATGTAAATATATATGTGTGTGTGTGTGTGTGTGTGTGTGTGTGTGTGTGTGTGTGTGTGTGTGTGTGTGTGTGTGTATGTGTGTAAATATACACATGTATATATCTAGGATATGATACAGCAGTTACGAATTACATATGTTCACAGGCCGTGCAAATGAGGGTGAGGAGTCCAATCAACAAACGTGTAACACGTAGCATCAACCCTCCCCCCCCAGCTAGACCGGTGAAACATACAGACACACAATAAAAGTAAACACACCACTGCTTCCTGGACTACAGGCAGGATACTACCAGTGGGAGAGACCCACCAAGTCTAATCTTAAAACAAAGACATGTATGTTCCTTGAGGGACACCCAAAAATTCAAACATTTTTGGGCTTCCTGCCATTATATCGATGTCGAACGGCAGGCCACGCATGTTCCCAGTGTACAAGGTAGGGGAAGCCTGATGATCCATTGGGCGAGACAACATACATGATGGGTCCCGAGAAGTGGGGAGTGGGTACAGTGTACTGGTGGGGCCAGACCCGACCTGCACCTGGAGTAAGGAAGAGTGCCAAAGAGGATGTATGGTTTGGAAACTATGGGTATGAAATTATGGGCCTAGCTGAGCAGGTGTTGGCTGGAGTGGGTCTATGTGGACCTCCCCAGTGATGTGAGCAATAGTGTGCATTGGGCAGGGCTGCCGCCCAAAGGACAGCCACTCCCGTTACGAGTCCCACTGCAGCATAGTCTATTGTACATGGCAAAGAATGAATAACCAGATGTACATGTAGAACTGTAGAGGTGTGTGTGTATATATACCCATACCTACATGGAGTGAAACCTCCCCCTCTCCATAGTACAAATGTGTACATACAGAGACAGAATATAATTAAATACCCACATATAGATATATACATATGCAGACACCCATGCATCCATATATCGTTAGACATATATATACAGCAATATATATATATATATATATATATATATATATATATATATATATATATATATATATACATATATATATATATATATATATATATATATATATATATATATATATATATATATATATATATATATATATATATATATATATATATATATATATATATGTGTGTGTGTGTGTGTGTGTATAGATATGTAGAAATATATATGTATATATGTGTGTAAACATACACATATATATAGCTAGGATATTAATAGAATTATGTATTTAAATTACATCTGTTAACCAGGTAAGTCTGGCTGAGCTTTTAGCCCATTTACAGAAGAGACCCGCAATTTATTAAATAGTAGTATACAGATATATATATATATATATATATATATATATATATATATATATCTATATATATATATATATATATATATATATATATATATATATATATATATATATATATATACATATATATATATATATATATATATATATATAGACATCTATATATATAAACATGTTACACCAGTTAAGGATTACATATGTTCACAGGCAGTGCCAATGGGGGTGAGGGGTCCAATCAACAAACGTGTAACACGTAGCATCAACCCCCCCCCCACCTAGACAGGTAAAACATACAAACACACGATACAAGTAAACACACCACTGCTTCCCAGACCACAGGCAGGATACTACCAGTGGGAAAGACCTGCCAAGTCTATTCTTGAAAGAAAGACATCAGTGTCCCTTGTGGGTCACCCCAAAAATGAATGATCATCGGAATCAGTCCCTGTAATGATTTATCTAACCAGGCTGTATACGTACACGGACCAGTAGGTTGTGCAAGCCTGATGACCCATGGGTCGAGAAAACGTATGACATGGGTCCCGATACGTGGAGAGTGGGCAGTGTGTAGTGGTGTGGTTAGAACCCACCTGCACCCACAGTAAGGATGAGTGGTGTAGAGGAGGGGCAGGTGGGGAAACTATGTGTATGCAATTATGGGCCTAGGCATGCAGGTGTTGCCTGGCGCAGTTGTATTCGGACCGCCTCGGGGATGTAAGTAATATTGTGAATTGGGCAGAGCTTACGCCCATACCTCTCAACCTCTAAGAGCAATACCACTGGACAGAAACTAAACCATTGGGGGGGCAAATAGGGACAGAAAGCACATATTCCACTTGCAACCTTAGAAAGCTGATAGAATAATAGGTTATGCATTAGCATGTCTCATCTGAAGGATGTGAAGTCTTAAACCCAATTACTTGTCTGTATTTAATGGCGTCAGTTGCCAGGTATTTGCCAGACAGGTGCAGATTGTAAGAGGAACACACCAATATTATGAAGCAAACAGGCATGCTTTCACCTAACAGGCAGCCATTCCCCATATGGGTCCTACCGCAGCACAGTCCAGTTTGCATTGCAAAGTATGGTATAACCATATGTGTTGTTGCATAACCCGCTACACAACACCTACAAACACATGGTCGCAACACCCCACTGTAGGCATGTAAGCCGATGTAATAGGCATCACAAGATATTATTGTAGCCCTCATCCCCACCCAGGGGTGTGAGTGTCCAACGCAAACACCAAATGCAGTGCATATGCACAGCTGTTGTCGAAGACAACATGGCCAGCTGTGGACCTTCCCTGCAGCCATCCTGCACATCCCTGTATACTCCCCCTACTAACACCCTCTTTTGTGCCCCATGCACACCACATACCTATCAGCCCCTGTTCCATTTCTATTAATGTCTACGGGTACACGTAGGTGACACCCTCTTCCCCCACTATATTGCCAGTATTTGGAACCCCAACCCACATGTAGCATCACAGCTGTCCCACAGGACACGTAACCAACACATGAAGGAACACCACCAGCACACCTGGAGCAGCACAGGTTCACCACCTTGCAGAACCCTCCCCACCAACTCATACTCTATACCACTACATCAACTAGTGATACAGACACCTCTTGTCCTGCCTTGCATACAAATCCCAACAGCCTACATACCTTCCCTATTGCTCCCCATCCAATTATACCTACGGGTTACTATACAATTACAATGTCACCCCCCACTGCCTGCCTACTTACTCCTTAGCTATTCACCTCTACTGTACCACACAGGTATGGAATAACTACACCTACCCCGAATACCTGCATGTAACCTATCCAGACCTGTGAAACAGGAATCCAACCTCACCTTAAACTGACCTTTGTCAACAGTCATACCTGACATGTAAACCTGACCTAAGCATGGATAATACTGACAGTTTAATGTAAACTAAGCATGATTAATGGGGGATGTAGCTATGTTATGTCTGTTACCCTCTATGAATGTGAACACCCCAGGATTAATTGGGATATGTAGCTGGGGTCAATGTGGTGCTCTACACCCTGGGCCACTGCTGACAATGGACAAGCATACAGTCTGAGTGTCCCAGTTGACATATGTGAACAAAATGCACGAAATTGCGCATGTGTATGCGAGAGCAAGCTGGTGTAACCCTGTTTGGCCGCCAGTATGCGAGTACCACACTGCTGAAGCAATGTAGAGGCTAACTGAGTGCAAGACACTGCAATCAGAGGTCAGAAATGCTGTGCTTTGCGCAAACAAGCGCATACCCGCCTACAAATGTTCTACAGTGCCTTAGTCACTCTGTAGCCAACAGCTGTTGTTGTGGCTATTAACAAAATAATCTTCACTGTCAGGTTGCAACCCCCCGACCCTGCACACTATAGTAGACGTGAGTTCCACTAAGCCATGGCGGATACACATTCAGCTGCTGTGATCACAAACACATCATCCAGCACAGGCATCCAGAAGTATAGGAAATGTATATAAGTGTGTAGATTAATACCAGAACATGTCCATTGCTCAACCACAGTATTATGAGCAGTCTGTGTGCAGCACAGAACAGTGTCTGTCCAATCATACTGTGAAAACAGTAGTCCTGCATAATACCGAAGGGAATAATGATATATGGTGCACACAGTGGGGGAGTGTGAGCGTGCTTCATGCACAGTATGTCACACCTGGAGCGTTGGTTCCGTGGAACTGAGAGATGAGGATGGCCAGGTGTGTGAGCAAACTGCTGCTACACAATACCCTGGCAAGATGCTACCAGTGGGAGAAACACTGTAGACCAGCTAGGTCTACTGTTGACACAACAACAGGTCCATTCCTGGCGGGATGAACCAACAGTTGTGGGTCACATTGATGTCACCACCACTATCGGAGGAGGATCAAGGGAAGGCTGGTACATACATGGACTAAACGGATGAAGAGCCTGCAGATGCTTGGGTGGGGACAGTATACTAGAGGTGTACCGAGACGTGCAGAGAGGGACATGTGTGGAAGTGCGGTATGGCAAGGCTAGCAACTGGGGAATGGATGGATGCTGTGTAAGTGGAGCTCACGGGCAGGAGGAAGGAAACATGGGTATGTCATTATGGTAGACATATGCAAACGAAGCAAAACAGCAATAGTGTAGTGGCCAGAGCATCCGCCTAATGCGCACGCATTCCCGGGTCGAGTCCCACTGCAGCGCATCCTATTTTCCATGTGATATCCGTATGTTAACTTTGTTGTGCTGTATAACCTACTAAGCAACATTTATATTTGCACAGGAGTACTGCCTTAAATGCACATGTGAAGTGTAATAATGACTAAGGCACTAATAAGCATATGTAAGCGCATAACAGCAGTAGTACGCATGGATAAGCAGTTGTAAGTGTGTGTACGTGTATTCACGCAGGGTAAGCATTGCCTACATAGATTAAGCTAAGTAGATGTTAGCTGAGTGTAAGGAAATGCAAACCGAGGTTAGCATTGCTTAGCTCTGTGCAAACCCGTGCACACCCGCGTACGACCGCTCAAATGTCCTTAACTCACTCTGTATCTGACAGCTGGTGTTCTGCCCTGAAACACAATATACAGCCTCTGGAAGGCCCACACCTGGGATGCTGCACATCATACACTATGTGATTTGCCATTAAACCATGACAGATGTACCTAACCACTCATTCCACATACATATCATCCAGCACAATCAGTCAACAGCACAGGGAATGTAGTAATAACACACCACACAATCTCTTAATGCATGAATCCTGGACATAATGCACCATAATTGGTTACATATAGGGATATCTGCCATATCCTGCTCTAATACACTTCAAACATTGCAAGTTACACAGTTATAGGTGGTAGAACACATATATTGCTGGAGATGATACGTCTGAAACACGTACGTGTCGGCATGAATGACTGACCTCAGTCCTAAGGTCATCCATGTCAATTGCCAAGAGAATGAGATACAGGCCACACATACAGGCCAAACATGCATGGACATATAGACAGCTATACATCTGTAAATGTAGAGAGATAGACAGCTATAGGTATATATATATATATATATATATATATATATATATATATATATATATATGTGTATGTATGACTCACAAATAACCATATAACAGGAATCGTACATAGATAGATTAATATGTTCAGTGTATATATCCATCTATTCTATATATATCTACATACATACATACACACACATATATATATATATATATATATATATATATATATATATATATATATATATATGGATACATATACATAGCTAGAGCTATATCAATGTCCAGTTCTATTCCTCTATATATGGGGGTGTAACATATATACTTATGCAGATATACATAAATATATATATATATATATATATATATATATATATATATATAGATAGATATATACAGATAGACATGTGCATATGATTTCCACATGGGAACTGACTCCTGGCCCACTCCGTACTACATAACAGGCCATGAGCACAGTTAATGGGGGTGGGGGCACAAATGAGGGACACCTGGTAATTACTGCTATGTAACCACCCCCAGCCCTAATGGATATGCTGTGCAGTCCAATATCCAGCGCATGCAGTACTTGACAGCAGGACCCACCACAACACAGCTACTATGCTCCAAAAGTTATCCATGTCACCTGTACATGTCAGGCCAATATCTGTAATATACAATGCAGATACGCCATTGGACCGCAGGAAATGTACTATGCTGAAGGGCTACACATTACAATGGTACAGATATGCACACACATCCATACACTGACAATCATGTGCAGGTATATACACATATATATATATATATATATATATATATATATATATATATATATATATATATATATATATATATATATCTATAGATATCTACATATATATATATATATATATATATATAAAAGATATATGGGATATATGGGTACATACACATATACATAGACAAAGGGTATTAATAGCCATACATGTGTAGCAGTAGTGTGGATGTGCTGGTTACAATGTATATCCCCAGCCACAAGCCCTGTAACCGGTACCTGTGACATGTGTGATGTGGCAACCAACCTCACAAAGGGGACACTTACATTGCACATATACCTCCTCACAATTCAAAGGATATGACACAACACACAGGTATGTATACACAGACAACCTTTATTTGTGTACCATACAATAATGTATGCCATTACGGACAGCACATGGATGTTGATGTATATAACCAGTGATGGATTCAAGGCCCACACAAAACAGTAGATGCAGACAGTGCAGATATATAACATACTATGGTGTCTAGGCTAAGCCCTTCAATTTGTACAATAGTTGACAACGGATTTGCCTGCATGATACGTAACAGTCAACAATATCAGATGTAGTTCAGCAGCCTCCAATTACACCCTGTAGTCAAGCCCTAGGGGGACATTCATTACTTGTGGTAATGTCAATGTATCTGTCACATGTATGGTCCATGGCCAACACATGTTGTGGGTGTCCACGCTATGACTGGGATGATAGTAGGAATGCTAGCCGTAGTTAATGATAGGCCATTGCCTAACAACCCCTATCCGTATCACAGCAGGACAAAGGCTGCCATATATGTGGAGGACAAAGGCAGGAACACAGGGTCATTCCCACAATATTGCAGTTACACACCCTGGAACATGCTGGTGTTACAGGATGTTTTGCAACATACCCTTTGCAGGAATACGACATCAGGTACACAAATCAATATAGCTATGTACTGCTAGTACGCAACACACACACTGCCAGTGTAATATCTGACACAGGACCTGTGTGGTGGACAGACAACACATGATAGGCACACCTCTGTCCAGCTAGAGGATAGGCCCACAGTAGTGAGCTATGCAGACAGACTGCAGTCCAAGGTAAACCAGTATGTACACACACACACACACACACACACACACACACACACACACACACACACACACACACACACACACACACACACACACCCTGCAACACCAGTACTATGCAAAGCATTACACCACTCTACTCACAGTCTGTCTGTATGTCCCGTTCCTCCTACATATATGTGGCTGCCCTGAGTGTGCAGGTTCTCCTTTAAGAGGTATTGCTACCCGCTGTCTGTAACATTGATGCCCACACACAGGAAAGATGTCCATCACACAGGGAATGTACAGGGAATACGCCCACATGATGTAGGGATACATAGTGGGTGGTTGCCATGACATTGGTAATTGGAAGTGCTACAAATGTGTACTCAGATATATATATGGCTATCTGGATAAGTACATGTCCATATCGTCCTACCATATGTCCTGGACATGGAGTGTAGCCCTACCCCAGCCCCTATAGTCCCAATGTAGTAGTGTAAGGGGATGTCTGGTATGTATAGCTGGTATATTAATAGACATTTGCTACTGTCATTGGGATTGTTGTCACAGACACGGTGTGTGTGGAAGGTGACATCTGCTCATAACATGTGTGCCATTGGCTACTGACAGACATCCTAAGGTTATCATGGTACAGTACCTGCATATATAGCAGGCTAGACAGCCATGTCACAGCACAGGGTAGGATACACCTGTGTGACAGTGCATAACCACAACCAATGTGAACACAGCCACAGCCACATATGGTATGCTAGCATAATAGTACATCTGTCCTACACCATCCTCATATGTGCCACTTACAGAATGACCCTACATATACTGGGCTGCTACACAGTGTGGTCTGATGGCTGTCTGCAATACGGGACATGTGTGTGTATGGCACTACACACATGTAAGATAAAATGGTACCATACAGTGGGGCAGCATGTAACAACAGATAGAAGGGGACCTAGAACAATGACATCTACCACAGTCTGTACACAGGCCATAGTATATATTAACAATACACACACTGCTGACATTCACCATCACTACACCGACCTCAGTACTGTACATACATCCACAGAATTTCCAGGGTATATCACTAAGTGTAACCCCTACTGTACATGACATGTGTAGCACTCTGATATATCACTGGCATGTTATCAGATATGATGACAGTATTTATGGTGGACAGCACATATGCACCACTTCATGCATGACATATGTACAAAGGTTGACATAGGTGTGGCTGACAGCACATATACAGGGCAACAACATACACATGTTGCTGTGATACCCTCATTAATCTACCATTGTAACGGGGTTTGTTGCAACATATGTCCAATGAGGGATATGTAGTCAGTAACTGTCACGGCCTTCACCATCAACAGACTGCAATCCTCACACTACCTTCTGCATTCCATGGATAGATGCATCGTGGCTAACACATAACACCAAAGGCACAACACTGCCCAGTCTGCAGATGAGCCTGCAGATGGGGATTCCTGATATACATGGAACTGACATGGCAGGTATTGTGACATGTATGACAGGCATATCCATACAAACACTCTTAATCCAACATTACTCCGTATGCATTATAGCAGCACTTACAGTTTGTAGTCAGGTCAGGCACATTCCCCCACCTGTTTGTTGCCCTCTTCCCACAGTATATGTTGTTAGACGTAAATCCCCAACCCATGTGAAATGCTGTTTGCCAAATGACAGTTCTAGCTCCTGCTCACAGTGACAGACAAGAGCCAACACCACCAGGATGTTCCCAGGTATTGGAGTGCGTTTCCATGCAATTGGCTATGGGAATGTTACCACACCTTTTCCACATGCAATCAGCTAGGGAAGGGCTGCAATTCATGCAGAGGCCATCAGCTGATTATGAGCATCACGTTAAATACACATGCTGCTGCCTAAGCAATGCAGGTGTGGCCCTCCACATCCACCAGGGAGGGAGTGGGGGAGGAAGACAGAGGCAAATACATGTCAGGCAGGGGTTGGAGGGTAAAACAGACACATGTTTGTGTCACACACCTACCAACACAGGGTATCATACACCCGACAGCTATGTAGGGCTATCACAGTTCGATGCTATTATTGGATGCGCCTCATGGGTTATCTGGTGGGGAGCACTCAGAACATATATGTGATGGTGAGTGACATCTGCAACAGGGATACGGTAGATATGCAGTAGGTGACATACACATGCCTGTCTGCATGAATAGGTGCCAGTGTCAGCACAGGCACACTCACACAGGGACGTACACACATTAACACACTTGGCAGGGCCAGGAGTGCAACCCGTCACTAGTGGGATTGCCACAACACATCAATGTGCAGGGAACACATGCACCACATGGGAGATATGGAGGTCATGGGCAGTGAGTATGAGGGGGGTGTCAGACATAAGGCGGCATGCTTCACTGTGCCCTGGAGATGTAGTGTGTGTGTGGATGTGGACCATACACAAACACACAGTGTCCAGTTCAGATATACATGGGTGCATGTCTGCATGGGTGTGTGGTGGCCAACAGTGCCAGCAGGCTATACAAAGGTAGGAGATGGGTATATGTTGGCATCAGCCCACATGACAAAGGCCTGCATTGTGGCACAGGCCTGTAGCATCTGCATTTGCCCACACAGGTGAGTATTGCATCCGTTTTCCAGTCACCTGGTGACTATTGTATGTGGCCAATACTGTGCATCACTTGCCATGTATGTGTTCCCTAGTCCATGACTTGGATGGTGTCTAGGATGTGCACACCTCCCACATGCATGTACAGTGACATGTGGAACTGTACCTGGGGTGTCTGGCCCATGCTGTGAACACAGCTTATCATCAGATGTATCAGTCTTGCTCATGTGTGGCAGTGAGTGGTACTGGTCAGTAGATTTAACCTGCACCTACATTGATAGCATGCTAACAGCATTTCCTGATGTCAGTGTCATCTGTACATACAGGCCATGTTGTCAGGCATGGTATGTCCATTGTGAGTCACATGTAAATGCACAGTGGGGTTGCTAACTGTGAGTGGCAGGCCTTGATGTCACATGTATGGGTATGGCTTTGCACCCCAGCCTTTCAGCCATTTACATCTGTTATCCCTGGATGGTTGACATTGTTCTATATAGTAGGGCCACCATAAATGAAATTAGCAAACCCCCTCCACATTGTCCACAGACTCACAACCACCTCTACACAGGATACGAGTTACAATCACACACACACACACACACACACACACACACACACACACACACACACACACACACACACACACACACACAGACACCACACACACACACACACACACACACACACACACACACACACACCTGTCATGTCTGGGAGTAGAACCCCTACCTAACTAGTTTACTACACTACAGCACTACGCAGTTATATTACACGCCAAGGACATTACTGAAGTACATCTCACCAAAGGTGTAATTCACAATTAATGACATCAGCAGGACTACCAAAGTAGGGCATTTGTAATGTACTGTGAGTGAGTAGCCTTTAATGCATTGCTCCATACACAGCCACTGAGACACACACATCATGTCTGGAACTGGCATGGATGGAGATGGAACACTACTACCATACTAAATTACACTACAGCAGTACGCAGTTACAGAACACGCTACATTGATTACTGGGCTGTTAATTTCCCAAAGGTGTACTTCTAGGTGAGTAACATCAGCAGCCCTGGCAAAGTAGAATATTTGTATTGTATGGAGTGTGAGTAGCCTAAAAAGGATTGCTCTCTGCCCAGTCAGACACACACACACACACACACACACACACACACACACACACACACACACACACACACACACACACACACAGTTGCCAGGGCTGGGTTTCAAACACCTACCTAACTAGTTTATCACACTACAAGGAGTACGCAATTACAGGACGTGCTATGGTGATTACTAGGCTATCACGTTCCCAGAGGTGTACTTCTAGGTGAGTGACATCAGCAGCCTTGCCAAAGTAGAGTATTTGTATTGTATGGAGTGTAAGTAGCCTAAAAAGCATTGCTCTCTATCTAGTCAGGCACACACACACACACACACACACACACACACACACACACACACACACACACACACACACACACACACACACACACACACACACACACACATAGTTGCCAGGGTTGGGGTTTGAACACCTACCTAACTAGTTTATCACAATACAGCAGTACGCAGTTACAGGACGCACTACGGTGATTACTGGGCTATCACATTCCCAGAGGTGTACATTTAGGTGAGTGACATCAGCAGCCTTGCCAAAGTTGAATATATGTATTGCATGGAGTGTGAGTAGCCTAACAAGCATTTTACTCTACACAGTCAGAGGCAGACAGGCACACATATAAATGCACACTCACATAATTGACAGGTCTGGGGTTAGAACTACTATCTAATGACTCTGTCACTACAGCAGTATACAGTTATGGGACGTGCCATCCATATTACTGAGCTATAGCTCTCCCAAAGGTGTAATTCACATTGGATGACCACAGCAGGCTTGTCATACTACTGCTATGGGGAGGGCAATGTGTGTGCATGGGCCATACCCCATTCATGTAGGGGTTGACATACCACATGTGGGCACACATGGGGTCATATTGTCACAGGTGCATGTATACAACTACTAGATGGCTGCTTCCTTGTACAGTCTTGTTGCACAGCTGGCACATACACCACATAAGTCTGTCATGCTGACAGGTACTGGTGGCTAGTATCCGCAGTGGGTTACATCCACACCTCATGTGTTGGGCACCCTTTGGCTGTGTGCCAGTTGGGACAGGCCCACATGGCTCCTTGTCATGGTCACCCTCTTCCACACATCTATGCCCATGTACCTGTGGCTTATTATAGTGTGTTGTCCTTACATATTTGTCTGTATTCCTATCCACTGTGTATGCAAGGCAGGAGTGGTACATACTGACATGTGTCCGCACTGAGAACTGAAACTTCCAGATATGTCTGGGCCACTGGTGTTTGCAGACATGGCCTTTATGTGTTAAGTGTGTGAGCATGCCCAGTATGACCTCTCAGTATGTTGTTGACTGACATTGCCTTCATTCCTCTGTGTGTGTGAGCATGCCCAGTATGGCCATTTGTGTTGCATCACATCCAGGTTGTTTGTACTGCGGTGTTGACCTTTTGTTGTACACCGACAAGTAGCATGCTGTATCTGCAGGGTATACATCGGTCATTTGCCATTGACTGTTGCTACATTTCTGCATAGCAGGGTGGGACACCTGACTGTTTCTACTGTTCTACACAGGAGTGGGGGAGCACACCTGACTGTTACTCTATGTGTACGTTGGATGGGGGGCGCACCTAACACTTGTACACATTTGCTAGGACTGTGCTGGTATGTCAGGTAATCCATTTCAGTCTGTAGTCTTACCTATTCTGCTTACCAGTGTAGTACAGATCCTAGCTTTGTTTACCTACATATTAGTGTCTGACTTCCTAGCCTTCACAACTTACATCCGACTGCCTGGCCTGCTGTGGTCTGTCTGTGTAGGTCTGGGGGAGGGGTTAACCATAGGGCACTTTCGGAGGCCATAGTACACAAGTTTGTCTTCACCTGTCCTGCTGGCTGAGACTGTTGTTGGGTATGTGATCCTTCCTGACTGGTATGTGTGACTCTTATGGACCCGTGTCATTCAGGCCATTTCCTGCAGTTGGTTTTGTCACCCTGTGTAGTACTGGCTACTATGGTGACTCCAGTATGTGTTACAGATCTCATGCTGCCACTATGGGTGTCTACTCTCTGCTGCCTTGACATCCGGTGACCCAATTCCCTTGCATGTTCACATCCATACCATAGCTGCAGGTAAAAACACATTCTACTCCATTTGGCAATTAGTAGGTTAACTTGACTTGCCTTGAGGGTGTGCCAAACTTAAGGATGGTGCTGGAGGGCTGCCTATGTCAGATGCACATAGTACACTCCCTATACATTGTTGGGCACAGGTAGTGTCATGTTTGGCATCCCTTTTACTGTCTGTGCAAGTCAGAGAGAGGTGTCATTCCCTGGGGCCCTACTTTGTCAGTGCATATGCTATGAGTTGCCTCTTTGCCAAGGCCAGGGCATACTGGGCACACCCCCTTTTGCCTACTGGGGCAGGCTCAGGTTGTTCCTCCTCTGAGTTACTCTGTACCTGTACAGGCCTTGGCATTGGTGGAGGGGCTGTGTGGCCCTGCCCCATGCTGTTCCTGCTGCAGCTGTTTCCGCAGGATTATATTGTGTAGCATAGCACATACCATTACTATTTGGGTACATGTATCTGGTGAATACTACAGGGCTCCACCGGATGTGTCCAGACACCGGAACCGTGACCTGAGCATCCCAAACACATGCTCTATTATATGTCTGGCCTGTACGTGTGCATCATTATGGCATTGTTGTTCAGGTGTGTGTGCATTTCTGATGGGTGTCATCAGCCACGGCTCCAGTGGGTACCCAGCATCCCCCACTAGGTGACCATAGGGGATGTCCACATCGGCAAATCTGTGGTACAGCTGCGTCAGTTGCCATATGTGTGAATTGTTATAGCTTTCAGGGCAGCCAGTACACACATTCAGTATAATGCCCTGGGCATCACATACGACCAGACAGTTGATGGAGAGGATGCCCCTGTGGTTGATGTAGGCCCTACCCTGCTCACCGGGTGGTGCTTTGATACGTAAGTGCGTGCAGTCTATAGCACCCACTACCCCAGGGTAGTTAGCTATTTGGTGGAAGAGATGCATATTGTGGGTCAACACCTCATGTGTGTTGAGGAAATATACATGCTCACTGGCATTTGTTGACATGGCATCCTGGAACTGGTGGAATACTCTGGATGCTGATGCCTGTGAGATGCCCATGTTATCCCCAGTTGTAGTTTGGGAGGTACCTGTGGCTAGTATACCTAGGCCTACACATACCTTGATATTCACTGGGATGGGTTCCCCCTCGCCCAGTGTGGTGTGTCAGTTGTGGCCTGCACAGCACAAAGATTTGCTGTAGGAGGTCTCTGTCCACCCTATAGCGCTCCACTATCTCCAGCTCATGTAGTCCCTGGTAGGTTACCCTGGGTCTGTACACTCTTCTCTGTCTCCTCACTGTGGGTTGTTTGGCAGCATTGACATCCTCACCACCCTCAGCCACTTGCACATGTTGTTCTATGTTGCCTGTTGCAGCCCTTCTCATTTTGTAGGTTTGGTTTTAAAATGTCCCCACTTGTATACACTGGTGGTGTAGAGTGTAGAAAAACCAGGGGGGGTAGGTGTTTGCTTGGTTTATAGTGGTGTTTTGGGCTGGGCTGTTCTGTTTCCTGTCTGATTAGCTGATTCTGATACATTTCACCTGGCAGCTCAGCTAGTTCTCCTTGATTACCTTCCTACTGCTGTTTTCCTTTCCCATTGCCTCCCTGTTTAGACCCATGTGCATGCCGCGCAAATGGAGTGCTCAAATGTGCATAGAGCTGCTTTTTCCTGGTTTAACTTCCTTTTTCTTCCTGTAAAACCTGGTGCGCAGTGTGCACACCCGCTTACACTTTATAAAGAGTGCTAGGCAGGCTTAGACACACCCCTAGCTTAGCTGTGCTAAGCTAGGAGCAATCCCGAGCCACAGGTCTCCAATCCACTTACAGCATGCCTAACACCCCCCCCCCCCATGATGTCACCTATAGCCTAGTCTTGCAACCAGCTATTTATACTTTACACTCTTGGGACCTGCCTCACACCCTGGGAAAATCTGTGATTCACTAACCTTTTCCTCATTTGCATAGGATTGCCGGATAATGCATAGTTACATGTCCCACAATGAGCCTCCCTCCTTAGCAACTATTAATCACTGGCCAGGTTGTCTTCTGCCTGCCATTGACTTGCATGGCAGAATACTGATTTTAGTTAGCATGTTTATTTTAGGTTTATTTTATTATCCCCCCCCCGATCCCGTTTGCGCGTCGCTGCCCTATGCTTAACCAAGCAAGCTCTGTGAAAAGAAAATTAAAAGTTGTTTATTAATTTATTTTTTTACAGTTTGCAATGCCAATGGCCTTCTACTTGGACATTGGCATGCTTCCTCAATGATATGCAGCCTTTATTTGGAGCTGTCATAGCTCCGTTTTGTAGACTGCAGAACTGTACTCGGTTACTAACCGAGTACATTTTTGCACACTGCATTCATCCTGCACGGACAGCTGCTAGGTTCCTGGATTGCATATTACCCTCATTTGCATGGTTTTCATCTGCAAATGAGGGTAATTTGCATGCAGGACCTCGGTCCGTGCAGGATTAGCCTAAGAGCTCACGTGCACGTCCCGGGAGCTCGTTCCTGGATCGCACGTCAGCCATATTGCCGAAAATAGCTCTTAAATGAACCCTGCACGCTATAAAGGGCTTCAAAAATCTGGGGGATTGTGTGTGTGTGTGTGTGTGTGTGTGTGTGTGTGTGTGTGTGTGTGTGTGTGTGTGTGTGTGTGTGTATCTATTGCTATCTCTCTTTGTGTGTGTGTGTGTATATATATATATATATATATATATATATATATATATATATATATATATATATATATATATATATATATATATATATATATATATGTATAGGTCTACTTTGTTTGTTCGAAATTACAATATTTTGAACAAGAAAAGTACGGCCCCACTTCCGCAAAAATACACTTCAGTGAAAGTGCACTTTTGCGAAAGCCGATTCACTGAAGTACGATACAGTGGGGATAAGGAAATATATCCTTTTCCCACTGTAGTGCGATCTCATCGCTACTTAAATATACAAACTCTAAGATCGCACTACATTGGGGAAAAGGATATATTTCCTTATCCCCACTGTATCATGCTTCGGTGAACTGACTTTCGTGAAACTGCACTTTCGATGACATGCACTGTCGTGGAAGTCAGGTCGTACTTTTAAAAGTAGACCCATATATATATATATATATATATATATATATATATATATATATATATATATATATATATATATTATTATTATAATCCGACTCACTAAAGAAGTAAAATAAAAAATCTTAGACTAAAAAAACTTCTGCTTAAACTGTAGAACAAAAGAAACACTAAACCACGAAATTGATGTTGAGCGCTTTCATATATATATATATATATATATATATATATATATATATATATATATATATATATATATATATATATACACACACACACACACACACACACACACACACACACACACACACACACACACACACACACACACACACACACACACACACACGCACACACGGAGAGAGAAAGCAATATACATATAAACAGATATATACGTATATATGGGAATACTTACTTTTGTCGACATTATACTTGGCTGATATGGCTGATGTGTGTGAGATTGCACAATTTTTGGGGTTGAGGTTGAGGAATATGACCTTTCCCAGATATTGTACAATCTCAAAGTTAGTATATATAATTAGTAGAGGTGGGGAGGTACAAGAGTTTGTCCCTGTGTAAAAAACAATGTTTTTAGCTGTTCTTTAAATCTACATTTTGCATGCTCTAAGTCTATTGCTTGAAGAATGGGTAGTAGCATGTCGATGTTCATGCTGATGATGATTTGTGGTCAATGGTTTGAGCACTGATGCACATATTGACATTACTTAGTACACACACACACACACACACACACACACACACACACACACACACACACACACACACACACACGCACACACACACACACACACACACACACACACACACACACACACACACACACACATACACATAGATTGTTCCTTTGATTTGTTAATCATGTTTTGTAGATTCCCATTTAGTCAAAATTCTGAGATTGGCATTCAGTGGGGAAAGAGAAATTCTCCTTTTCCCACTCCTGTATGATCTCGTAATTGGTATATTTAAGTAGCAGGGGTTTTGGGGGGCATAGCCTATCTACATGGGAGGGGGGTGCTGGGGTTGGGTCTATATTATATGCGCGAACACTTATGTTGTCGAATACGACATGATCGACACCTATTCAGCGAATGCACAAGGCATCGAAACCTCAAAACATGGAAATACAGATGACCGAATTGTTTTGTTTGGCCAACACCGCTCCACCCAGTGACGAAAATAAAACATACTTCCCACTACACTGTTTGCTACATACTACCCACCCAAACAAAATAACATACACTAACCTAAACCCTACTTCTAACCCTACACTAACCCTTACATACATTACTATCTATGCACTTACCTTAACCTGCACCCTAACCCTAATGTCCGTAACTATCGCACACTTACCTTAATAAGCTATACCCAAACAAAATAAATAATCGATACACATACACGTAACAAAACCCTACTTCTAACCCTTACATACATTACTATCTATGCACTTACCTTAACCCGCACTCTAACCCTAAGGTCCGTAACTATCGCACACTTATCTTACGGAACTATACCGCAGAAGGGCCAACTATGCCGAATCGGGATTTTGAGTTGCGTGGTTTCTGGCATTTAGTGTACTGGCAGTTTGCTTAATAGGTCTCAATCATGCCATATTCAAAAACCTACACATTTGCGCTTGCGATATAGACCTGCTGGGCACCCCCCCGCTAAAACAAAATGTTTTCTATGATCTCTTTTGGGGGGTTGGCTGAACCCCTATTGGTCTGATGTTTTTTTTTTATTTAATGTTTTTTGATCTGTTATTATTTGATTAAATGAAACAGATTTTATACATACTTATACACTCATGCACATATGTACATAGAAATAGGTACATGCATATATTATATAGCTCCCATGCATTTTACCGAATGTATGTTTGTCTGAGAAACACAGGGGTGTGATATAATATCAATGGCATGGATAGCTGAACCATAGATATGTCAAAGGTATGGAATTTTGATACAGTTAAGTGGGGTTGGGGGGCTAAGAGTATGTGTGTGTGCATATGTGAAGTAGGGTTAGGGGTGAGGATAACTGAAGGATTGGTGCTGTGTGTTTATGTATGAGTTTGTGTATTTTAGGGTAAGGTTAAGGCTTAGATATAGGGATAGATGTAGTGTTTGTGTATGTTTATGTATCTGAGTCTGTCTTGTATAGTGGCAGTGTTAAAAGAAGGTTTTAATGGCATTAAGATGTAGGGTTAGGGTTGAGGGAAGGGCAGCGCTAGAGCTGGTGCAGGGGTGTGTGGAGCCAAGGCAGTTACAGGCCTTACATCTTTCAACTGTTTTTATAGATTAGCATGACTCAGTAGCTTTCTTTCCAAGTCACTAAAACCCAGCCCTATCTGACTTACTGTTTCTTTGCAAAACCAGTAGCTCTGCAAACACACACTAGGGACATAATATACACAGACAATAAGACTTACTGGAGAAACAAGTTCCTAACTCGATGTATTCCTAGCCTATAGAATAAGTTACCACTACAGGTCAAACAAAGTTCTACTTTTGCTAGCTGTATGGCTAGTCTTGATGGTTGGAAGGATAGACACAAATTTATGCATCATGTACAGCCCTGACTGATTTGAGAGGTAAGCACTATTAAGTGCCTGAAAAGAGAAGGCATGCCTCACAACCTCTTAGCATAGGAAGTCTGGACAAAGATAAAACTAATGGGGGGACAAAGGCCCAAAATCAGGGACAGATTATAAATATTGCCCTTATAAACTTGGAAAGCTAATAGAATGATAGGTTATACATTAGCATGTATTTTCTGAAGGACATGCCTGTCACTATTTAGTGACATCAGATTTGAACGATTTGCCAGAAAAAAAAATCAAGCAAAGTTCCTAAATCTTCTAGACTTTTTTTGCAAATTTGGGAGACATACATATATCATCCCATTGTTTCTTTGTGAATTGCTTATCCAGTCTCTCTTCCCAATCCTTTCTAACATCCTCTGATTGATTTTATAGTTATCATGCAATATTTTATATGATCTACTAATTATTCCTTTTTTACAGCAACTTGTTTTCTAGATTCTACTGAAAACTCCACCAGTACTGGTCTTTTGCTTAGGATCTTCCCTATTTCTTTCTCTTTGCCTATACTCTGATATCAGTCCTTGGCAGGGGAAGGCAGTCTCTTGTCAAGGGACATAACAACCTCAGTAAATGAGGTAGAAGAGTCCATGCTACAGTGAAATCAGTCCCGATACTTAAAATTAATATATGGAGGGATATGAACAAGATCACCAAGTCATGTTGTATTACATATAACCATCAAAGATTTACTTCACAATCTTAAAGATAAATTTACTCCCTTTCATCCACTTCCCTACACTTTTCCACTAGCCATCTTTAAGCACGAGAGAAAGCCACACAGATTTCTGGAATTTATTTCACAAGTGGAATGTGTTCTGTTTCAACCCATTAATAAGGAAGTACACCCAGTGGTGTAGCTGGATGGGGGCTAGGGGCAAGAGGGGCAGTCCACACCGGGCGTCACTTATTTAGGGGCGGCAGACTTCAAAAGTACTAATTAATTAAAAAAAAAAAAAAACTTCTTAACACGAGGTGGCGGCGTCTTCTCTTTTAAGGAGGACCAAGTAGGCATTCCAGGATAGGCATTATTTGCTTGCTTTATAGGGAATGTAAGCTGAACTTGAAAACTTAAGAAACCATAATGCAAATACCTTGATGAAATGGTTTGAAAGTGTACTGACTGAACAGCCAGATTTCATATACGACAACAACATACAATATGATTTATTTATATTCTAAAATTCAATGTAAAGGGAAGAACTATATGTAGATTCTAATAAAAGTACTAAGACTGCTTTAACTCAAATCTGTAACCTAGGATCTCACAAATACAATTTCCATAATAAAAGCCTGCATTTTCTGTATGATAAGAACAATATTTAAAATATTGTCCTATTTTGAGTCCCCCCCCCCCATTATTATTACCTTTGTTCAAGCTTCTTGTGCTAAGAATTAGAAATGTATGGTTACACAGTTCACATGATCTTGCTGCTCACAGTATCTGCATTTGTAACTATTATTAAAGCATGCCACCAGGTAACAGTTTGCTTTTCACCCTAAAATGAGAGTACTAAGGGTGAACTTGACTGGGTCTCATGAGATGTGTGGGGCTAAGGTCTTCCCCATAAGCCTCTAAATAGAGGGGATTATGTTGAGGGGGTCATGGGGCATTACACCATCAAAACCCTACAAACGTGATCTTGTGTAATTCACATTCTCTTAATAGTGATGTTTCCATGTTTATGGGTCAAGTACAAGCAAAGATTACAGGGCTTGTATGGTGCTGGAAGTAGTCAAAAAGAAGTACTATTTTGTCATGCACCACTGGCTAGAGTTTTTTATTTTTTATTTTATTTTACATTTGTTGACCGGGATAGTCAGACTGGATGCATGTCCATTTTCAGCGGAGGCCCGGGGAGAAAGGCTCCATGGAATAACAAATCATAACGTCACATATTACAAATAATAAATAACAAATATATTATTTACAGAGATTAGATGGGCAGACAATACAAATTACATATAGAATATTTTCAGTGATTAGAAGAAAAAACATTATAACAATTGTCAGGTAGTGTTATTCAGTGAGAGAATCGGATAAAATTACATAGTAGGCTACCTAGCAGAATTACACATTCTAGAGACAGGTTAACCAGGCTTGATACAGTGACATAGCCAGTTTGTTCCCAGGTGGTGTTTGAACCTAGTTTTAAACTGACCAAGTGAAGAGAGTAAGGTAATATCAGCTGGTAGAGAATTCCACAATCTACGTACAGAATTTACAAAGAGTGAGTCACCGGCTGAGTTATTAGTTGTACATATCTGAATAAGGAGTCTGTTGGAAGAACGCAGCGGTCTAGGATTATTATAGAGGGTGACACGATCTTTAAGTGCAGGGGTATTGTTAGGGTTATATATGATTTTATGGGACATAACCAATTGGTTATATAGTATTAGACTGGGTAGTTCAAGCCATCCAAGCTGGATTAAATTGATGCAGTGATGTGTCCTAAAAGGCAGCCCAGTGGCAAATCTGGCAATGTGGTTATAACAGATTGAGAGTTTGCTCATGACAGTCTTGTTAACATTAGAAAGAAGAGGGGATGCATACAGAAGAGTAGAGAGAAGGTGAGATCGAGCTATGGCAACTTTGTCTGGGCGGGTTTAGGAAGGCTTTTATTCTGTAACGTGATCCTAGTTTTTTGTTGATGGTTTTGATTAATTGGTTAACATGTAGGTCGAATTTTAGATTATTATCTATAATGACACCTAATAGTTTAGTGGAGATGACAGGGGAGATTATTGTTTCATCATTTGCTTTTATTATAAAGTTAATGGCAGTAGACCTTTGTGTAGGTAATAATAACAGCATTTTAGGTTTTCTAGGATTTAGAATCAGACATCGTGGGGAAAGACAGTTTTCTATTGTGTTAAAGGCGGTCTGGGTGGTTAACTGCAACCCTACTGGGGATGTGGCCAAGCAAGTCAGTGTAGAGTCGTCAGCATATTGGATACAGCTAACCTTTGGGATGACAGTATTTATATTGTTGATGAAAATGGAAAATAACAGGGGCCCTAGTATAGAGCCTTGTGGTACTCCAAAGGTGTTGGGTAGTAGGCTAGAGAGTTTATTCTGCCAAAGAACAGCCTGCTGTCTACCACTTAGATAGGATTTAAACCATTGAAGGGCTTTAGGATCTAGACGGAGTGTTTGCAGGGTGTGGATTAATAGTTGGTGGTCAACCATATTGAATGCCTTGGAGAGATCAAAGAAGAGGGCTGAAGAAATATGGCTATTGTTTTGATTATGGTTTATAGTATTGGTAAAGGCTAGTAGGGCAGAGGTAGTACTGTGATGAGGTGTGAAACCATGCTGAGTATCTGCCATGAGGTGGTTATGGATTAGATGGTGCATGAACTGTCTCTGAATACATTTTTCCATAATCTTTGCAAGTGAAGAGAGTGTAGCTATATGCCTATAGTTGGAGAATTCAGTAGAGCTACCCCCTTTATGGAGTGGGATTACATAGGATATTTTCCAGATAGTGGGAATTTTAGCTTTTTCTATGGTTCGATTGATAAGTATCGATACTGGGTATGCAATAGCATCAGCTGATTTTTGTAGGTATTCAGCAGGAAGTTGGTCAGCCGATAGTTTGGTGGGTTTTAGTTTTTTGATTAGGGTACGGATAAGTGATGTGGCGACAGGTTGAAAACTAAATGAGAGTAGGTTTCTAGAGGTGGTGCTTTCTGGGCCAAGGGCGCTAGGAGATAGTTGGCTGGCTACGGCCTGAATTGTCTCAGTAAAGAATCAGTTAAAACTATTTGAAACATCCTCTGGGGGTTTATTAGTAGTGACAACTGGGATGGGGGTAGTAGTTTGTCCAGGGTGTAGTAGTTTATTGAAGCCTGACAAAAACTTCTGAGGGTAATTTTGATTTTCTGTCTGTAATTTGCAGTAGCATTTTTTTTTGTCTTGTAGTATGAAATTTTTAGTTTCGTTCCTAAGTTGCCTGTATTTAATTTAATCTTGGGGGTGTTTAGTTGAACACCATAAAGCCCAGGCTTTGTTTCAAAGGCTAATTTTGAGTCTAGTCTCTTTTGAAAGCCATGGTGCAGTTTTTGCCTTTGTTCTTTTTGAGCAAATAGGTGTGTGTAAGTCAAGGATCTCAGTGAATTTATTGTTAAAGTACACAACTGCTTCCTCTAAGGGGAGGAGTTTTAAAATAGACCAATTACATGAATTTAGTTCCTGTTGGAATTTGGCTGAGTCAAAGTATTTGTTATTTCTAACAATTCTTAGTAAGGGTCGTTGGGGATTGATAGCTTTCTGCTTAATTATATATGTGAGATGGTGATCGCTTAGACTATCAGGGAGGTTACCAGAGGTGTACAGATGGGGATGACTATTGATGAGTACCCAATCAGGTATGCTTTTTTTTGTTGGACTTACCTACCCTAGTAGGGATGTTAATGATTTGCTTAAATGAGTGTAGCTTAATATGGGTGGTTGGGGGATTCTGATGAACAGGTCACCCAGTCTATATTGAAGTTTCCGAGAAGTAGGGATTCTTGGGGGTAGTGACTAGATATCCCGTGTAAGGTGTCTTCAAATGTAGCTATATTGTTACCTGGGGGAATATACATGCAGATGATATAAATGCATTTACTTTTGTTAAGTTGAAGTTTGGTGGCTAGAATCTCTAAGTTATTAATCTGAGGTGGTTGTACTACATCTGTGGTTACACTCAGCTTTGATTTATAGAGTATAGCTACCCCACCCCCCATTCCTGGAAGCACAGTCCAGCCTGTGTATGTTATACCCAGGAGATAGTATTTCATTGTCTGTAATGGTAGGTTTTAACCAGGTCTCTGATAGAACACAAAAAAGGAAAAAAACTAAGGGTAATGCTGCTCAATGCCAGAAGTCTAAATCTCAAAATGCACGCACTCGAGGCCCTTCTCAATATGGAGAACATTGATGTCTGTGCTGTGACAGAAACCTGGTTCAAGGCTCCTGAGAGCACCCCAGCACTATCAGGTTTTACCTCATATCATGCCCGCCCCAAAATCCGGACAATACCAAGAAAGGAGGGGGTATCCATATTCATCAAGGACACCCACACCTCAAGACTGGTGGCAACGACGATGCATCGGAGACCATCCAGGTGCAATTAACCATAGGCAAGACTGCTCTGCAAATTGTAGCATGTTACAGGCCACCCTCACAAACTCAGGAACCTCACATGGCCTTCCTGAAAACACTAGAGGGATAAATGTATCACCAAACACCATCATACTAGGTGACTTCAATTACCCTAATATAGACTGGGAACACTACTCAAGCCCAAACACCCTAGCCCAAAAGTTCCTGGAATTCATAAACTCAAATGCCATGGAACAACTAGTCACCATCCCCACAAGAGGAGATAACATACTTGATCTCATCATCACGAACATGGGTGCACAATGCTCAACACCGGAAGTATACCCCTCACTGGTGAGATCAGATCACAAACTAATCTCGCTGGAGGTCCTCATCCCACCCCACCTGAAATAAAAGACCACAGTAAAAAAGCCGACTTCACACTTCTAAAGACTAGTGTGGTCTCCTTTAAGGCCCCGAGCGGCGGAAAACAGTACTCAAGCCGCTGAATCACTCACAAATGCCTTCTACCAGCACCTGCAGGACTGCATGGATAAGGCAATCCCAAGCAAAACAAAGACTCTCTGTACCAAAGGCAAGCGTCCACTCTGGTGGACCCCAGCCATAAACAAACTCTACGACAAAAGGAGAAAGCTACTACAAGATAGAGCAAAATCCTTAAAAGGTAAGACACCCTTGATCACTATAAGTAAAAACTAAGAGCTCTCATAAAATCATCCAAAGCAAATTTTGAGAGAAAAATAGCTAAAGACTCAAAAGACAATCATAAGGCATTCTTTAGCTATGTTAGAAACCTGGGAGGAAACTCCCAGATATGCTCAGAACTAGTCAAAATGATGTGAAGATTACTGATCCTACAGACATTGCCAACATACTGGCTGACAGGTTCAGTGCAAACTTCTCCCCTCCCCAAAGGAGAGATATCTATACCAAACGATTGCAGCCCCCAAACATTTCCAACGCCCAAGTTAAAACTGCTCTCTCCAAAGCAAAAACACAGCATCCATGGGACCCGACGGTGTCCCCGGCTGTGTGCTCCACGAACTCAATGAGGAATTAAACCCACAACTAGGACAGCTATTTAATCAAAGTCTTACCTCTGGATATGTACCCAGTATGTGGCGCACTGCAACTGTGGTCCCACTTCACAAAGGCGGTGCTTCCACCGACCCTGGAAATTACCGGCCTATTAGCTTGACAAGCCTTATCTGCAAAGCCATGGAGAGGATCATAATGGACCTCATAAATAAAGACATAGGGAATTTGCAGACCTTGGATCCAACCCAGTTTGGCTTTGTCAAAGGCAGATCATGCCTTTTAAACTTGGTTGACTTTTGAAACAGTCACCAAAGCCATTGATGAGGGAAAGGCAGTCCATACAGCCTACCTGGATCTGGCGAAGGCCTTCGATACAATACCTCACTCGGGTATCATTGAAAAACTCAGCAGCTTAAATGTTAACCCATACATCACAAGATGGGTTGCAAACTGGCTGAGTGACAGAACCCACAGGGTCAGAGTTGCTGGCGCCATGTCAGACTCAAAGCCTGTCACAAGTGGGGTCCCACAGGGCTCAGTCCTGGGCCCACTCTTGTTTGGCATCTACTTTTCCAAGTACAAGCAAACACAGGAGGGTTATGGCTGACAAAGTTTGCAGATGACTGCAAACTGGGAGCCATAGTAGAAAACACATCTGACACAGATATCCTTCAGAAGGGTCTCACAGAAACGGATAACTGGTGCCAGAGCCATGGCCTAAAGTTAAATGCCAAAAAATGCATAGTCATACCCTTCGGGAAAAACAAGGTTACCCCTAGCTACCAAATAGGTGGCAATCCACTGAGCACAGAAGAAGTTATCAGGGACTTGGGGACCCAGGTTGATTGTAGTCTGTCATTCGACACCCATGTAGCTAAAGTAGTTAGGAAGACCTTCTACATTGCCCACCTTATCATGAAGGGATTCTCATCTAGATCAAGGGAGGTCATGGTCTCCCTTTACTCATCACTCATCAGACCAATGATTGAGTACAATGCCCAATTCGGAATGTATCTGACCCGACACTTGCAGCAGCTGGAGAGACCACAAAAGTTCCTCACCAAAAGGATAAAGGGTCTCAAAAATCTGTCCTATGCTGCCCGACTGAAAGAACTCCAACTCTATTCAGTGCTCAGAGGTGACCTTTGCCTAACATACAAGGCCATGTCAAACCCAGATTTGATGAATATGCTTCACCTCAAAAATCTAGATCCACCAGAGCCACAAGGGCGGAGACTTAAACCTCGACACGGCTATTAATAGGACGTGCTGGAGGGATAGATTCATCACCCAAAGACTCCCTATGCTGTGGAACAAAATCCCAGTATATGTGAGGCAGAGCACCTCGCTGGCCTTGTTCAAGAGAAATCTTGACCAATGGATGGGAGATCGCAAATATACCCCAGGGATTACCTCAGTGTCACTGCTCGACAGAGGCACAGCAAAATAATGGGTATAGTTCCCCATACTTAAGGGGTGGCGTAAGCCACAAAACGATGGGCTAGGCTTGTAAATGCCCTCGGGCAGATAGCCTAGTATGAACCTATGAACCTATGAACCTATGACAGAGAATCTCAGGAGAGTGAACAGCAAGGAGTGCATGCAGTTCATGTACCTTGTTATTAATTCTGCTAATATTAAGATGACAGGTTAGGAGAGAGTTAGATGGCCTGGAAATTGTAGGTTTGTAGCTTAGGTTACAGATAGAGGGGGAGTATGTGTCTAAGGTGGATGGGCCAGGGTTGGGGTATATGTCTCCACCAAGTAATAGGCTAGGCCTAAGCTTGGAGATAAGTTTCAGGAATTTGTCTACAAGTTTGTGGTAGAGTTTGATTCTAGTGCTAATTTTCCTAGAGTTGATGTGTAGGAAGTGAGAACAAGATGTTGGATATGTCCTAGTACTGTAAGTATAGTTGAAGGTGGGATGATTGAAGGCCAGAGACATAGATGCATTTTCTTTGAATGTGGGTTTGAATGTGGGTTTAATGCGGTTTCAATGAATGTAAGTTTCAAGGGCAGAGACATTGTAATGTTATCTGTTTTCAATGTGAGACTGTATTGCTTTATTTAACAGATGTATATCAGTGTTAGTTCTGTAAAATTTAAAATAAAAGTTTTAAATTTAATCCAGATACAGATAATCCTTGTAGAAGTAAAGCATAAAACAGTATGCACATTACAGTGTTTATGGTGAATGGAGAGAAATAGCCAACTATTGGGACACTGGAATGGCTGCAGGGGGGGGGGTGGTGTGTATGGGGGCCCCCATTTGACCATGATTTTGTGAAGGGGGAGGGATGGCAAACTCAAAGACAGCCCCGGGTGGCACAAACTCTAGCTTTGCTAGATTTTTCTTTTGTGTTTTTTAGCCAGTTGGTTTTCCTGTGTGACCTTTATACTCATTGTTTTAGTATGTTAGTTGGGATAATTTGTAGACACCCTAATGTTTATGAATATCAGTTGGGTATGACAACCCTGTGTTTCCAAAAGTCAAATGTTCCTCTTATGCTGTGCTAATGATGCCATAAGGAGCCAGAAACATGCATGTCCACAGCTAGAGTGATTTGGCTTTATTGGCCTGAATTATTCATAAATAGACTTAAAGGTAAAAAAAAAAAGTCATGGACATTCAGAATTACTGTTTACTTGAAACACCTGATATAATTAAGGGGTGAAAAAACAGAATACAAAATATAGCAGAGAATGACAAAGGATGATTTACAGCACCATGTGGTAGTATTACTGTGTGAGGCAAGAAGTTCAACGGCTGTCTTATTCAATTTTTTCAGATAGCCAGGTCCATATACACTGGCTCCTACTTCCATTTTATACAACTTTCCCATTTCCTATGAGGCACAGCATTAAAGACCTTACTGAAATAGAGATTCACTACATAGGTTCATAGGTTCATAGGAAGGTACTAGGCTATTGGCCCAAGGGCCTAAGTAAGCCTAGCCAACAAGGTTCCCTAGTTTACACCACCCAAGAAAGTTAATTTCCTGTGCTCCTGTCGAGCAGAGCCACAGAAGTGATCCCCAGGATGTATTTCCTATTTCCTATTCACTCATCAAGATTTTTCTTGAAGAGTGCTAATGAGGAACTTTGCTTGACATAGATGGGTAGCTTGTTCCAGAGTATAGGAAGTCTCTGGGACAGGAATCTATCTCTCCAGCATGTCCTGTTTATTGTGGTGACAAGGTTTAGGTCCCTAGAGCATGTAGCTTGGAGGGATTGGGATTTCTTTAGGTGCAGCATGTCCAACAGCTCTGAGTTTAACATAGCTTTATATGTTAGGCAGAGATCTCCTCGGAGTAGGCGATATGCTACAGAGTAAAGCTGGAGTTTTTTGAGACAGTCAGTATAGGGCATCTGTTTGAGGCCAGTAATCCTCTTTGTGAGGTACTTCTGTGGCCTTTCCAGCTGCTGCAGATGTCTTGTGAGGTACATTCTGAAAGGGGCATTGTACTCTATAACGGGTCTAATGAGTACCGAGTAGAGGGGAACAATGACCTCTTTTTTCCTGGATGAGAAACCTTTTGTGATGAGGTGTGCCACATAGAAGGATTTCCTGACTACTGTGGTGATGTGATTATCAAAGTAGAGACTACTGTTCACCTGGATCCAAAGGTATCTTATCACACATTCGGCATTAAGTAGACCGCCGTTTATGTGGTAGTTTATGGGTACAGAGTTTTTACTAAAGGGGATGACAATGCACATTTTGGCATTGAGCTTGAGGCCATGCCTCTGACACCAGTCATCTGTCTCAGTGAGGCCCTTCTGTAGGATGTCCACATCATTTCGGGACTCGACTATGGCTCCTAGTTTGCAGTCATCTATGAAATTCATTAGCCAGAGGCCTTCTTTGTTAGCCTGTACTTCAGAGAAGTAGATACCAAACAGGAGAGGTCCCAGGACTGAACCCTGTGGTACTCCACTTGTCACTGGCTTGAAGTCAGATTTGGAGTCTGCAACTTTTACAGTGTGGATTCTGTCAGTGAGCCAGTTGGCAACCCATCTTGTAACGTAGGGATTTATACCTAGTTTAGTGAGTTTAGCTATAATTCCAAAATGGGGGATGGTGTCGAAAGCCTTGCTGAGGTCAAGATAGGCTGTGTGAACCACCTTACCCTCATCTACGGCTTTAGTGACTGCCACAAAGAAGTCGGTCAGGTTCAGAAGGCATGATCTGCCTTTCACAAACCCAAACTGGGTGGGGTCTGGAGTTTGGAGGTTACCAATGTCTTTGTTTAAGAGTTCCATGGTGATAAATTCCGTGGCCTTGCAGGCCAGGCTTGTCAGGCTAATAGGGCAATAGTGGCTCCCCCTTTGTGGAGTGGGATAACTGTTGCTGTGCGCGATTCAGTGGGCACAAAGCCTGATGTGAGACTATGATTGAATGTGGTGCTTAGGTGGGGAGCCAGTTCCTTCTGAAGTTCATATAAAATGTAGCCTGCGGTATTGTCTGTCCCCATGGATGTTGTGTTTTTGGTTTTAGAGAGTGCAGCTTTTACCTGCATATATGTGATTACAGAGACACTGCATTCTTCCTGTAGAGATATGGGCTCCAGCTTCTACTTGTCATTGTGTGGCGATGACTCAGTCTTTAACATCATTAGTCAGGTTATTGACACAGTATCCACTGAGTGATTGCATGAGGTTACTCATTTGTTAATCAAAGATACAAAAATACTCCTCACTATATTCTGGAGCAAAAATACTCCTCGCTATATTCTGGAACAAAAATACTCCTCGCTATATTCTGGAACAAAAATACTCCTCACTATATTCTGGAACAAAAATACTCCTCGCTATATTCTATATTCGCTCCAGTTCCTGTGTTTTTTACTATTATTTGTTAATCAGCTTACATTCAGAAACTCAACAATTCTAACCTACATAGCTTCCCACAAAAGTCTGCTCGAGTGGCAGTAACATGGATTAGTTAATAATTACTTAAGTCAATGCTTGACATCCTTTGTAGTATAGAACCATCACCTCCGCCCTCCAGTTTTTCAACATCATTTCATTTGGCATTCTGTTTTGTCAATGGTAAACATCTTGACAGTTCTAACAGCACACAGGAAGGAATAACCATATAACTATTTGTACAAATATTCTGATAATGCCAAAGAAGAAAGTATGATCTTAATGAGGCCACATGTGCATTTTAGCTTCCCATCCTCCATTCCAGTCCAATCTAATCATTTACATTTTCTTGGTGCATAGCAGCCCTATCCTATATCTACACTTCCCACTGCCTGTCAAAGTGTCTTCCTGACCTACACCACCTGCTCTGTGAAATAGTATTTTCTAAAGTCTGGCAAACATGGTCTGTTTTCTACCTCCTACTCATTTCTACTTCTCTCTCTTTCATATTGTTCTTTAGCTCATCTCTCCCACTGGATTATTGATAATGTGATGGGTTCCATTCAAGTTGTCTAATTATAAGTTTATCAAATGACAGCTGGTCTAAAAATTATCTAACCATAATTGATTTAATGATGGTCTTGAGTGCATTTTACCAATTGTAACTCAGAAAACAAGGAAATCTTGTGATTTTTTTTTAATTGCTGGTATTAGTTTTCTTATACATTTTTAAGTAATACTGTAGTTTGCTTTATTGCAGTGTGTTGGATTGTGCAAGCTGGTGGTGCACTTCCAGGATTTTTTGGTGGTGCACTTCCAGGGTTTTTTTTATTTTCTTCCACTGAAGCATGACCATGGCGATGTTTTATATATATATATATATATATATATATATATATATATATATATATATATATATTGGTGTGGGGGGCAAACTGTTTATTCATTTAGTGTGATACATCATTTACCACTTTGTTGCTTTCTGTATTAATGCACCTTTATCATTATTGGTAAGCCTGTGTTCCATCCATCCATCCATCCATCCATCCATCCGCAACTCCTTTCTCCCATTTTTACTCATGGGGTCGGGGTGTCAGTTTAACAATGACAATCATCTAGAGCCAAGGTTACATACTGTCTAAAAAAATAAGCACTCACTTTATTGTATGGCCATCACAACTGGAAACAATACTCAATATGTAACCTGAGTTCACTTCTGTAATCTGTCTTCAGCTTCACTGGAATCCACACAGCTAACAAGAGGTGCCAGTATCCTATTTTCCTCCAGCACAACTGTTTTATATTGCAACGCATGATTCTATTTGTGTGTAATTGCAATCACTAGGCTATTTTCATCTATTTTACACCTTAGGGTCAAACCTTAAAGCATATGTTTTTTTTTTCTATAGAGCCCTTCCAACAAAGTGCAAACAATTGTTTTTATATATTTTATATAGTCCTTAATTCAAAAGCTACCTGTCCAATAGGCGTCAGTCAGTAAAATGGCATTCCACCCTCTCTCCATACCTCCCACTCTCCATAGCAGTGCCATGTTACTAACAGATCCCTATTGGACAGGTAGCTTTTGAACCATAGAAGGGTGGGCTAAGATAGACGTAGTAAGGACATTTGAAGTGAGGTTTGCTGTGACAAGCTGTGTCAAAAGCTTCAGACAAGTCCAGAAAAAGGAGGAGACTAGTTTGCTGTTATCTCTTGCTTTATTGACAGTATCAGTAAAGGTTAGATGTGCTATGTTAATAGTGTGGAATGGATGGCAGCCATGTTGTGTGGAGAATAGGAGCTTTTCTTGTAGGAACTGCAGCTTCAGAGTAGTGCAGCCACAAAAGAAAAGAATAGCGTACTGGGATGTACTACAAATAGCACTTGAATAAAACAAAAGAATCAAGGGAACCAACCAGCAAACAACTCTGGAAGAGACAGTCATGCTTAGACACTTAGAAAATGACACTAATTAACTTTTTCTCACAAGTATAACTATTACAGTTTCCATAATGACCTTCGGCTTCTGGATAAACACAGTGTTTTAGTTTAAGAAAAATAATACATTTGCAGTTCATTCAACAGACAAAGTAAAAAGAAATCAAGCATAGTGCAGTCTTTCCTTCCCTGGTGTAGAGATACTCAGAAAAAGTCATCAGTTTAGGAACTGTTCAGCTGAAGAGCAACTCCAGAGTAGTACATCTGGTAAATATTTAGCTAAGATTAGTAACAAGACACGTTTAGTTTATAGGTCATTTTTCTTTATGCTGTCTGTCTGTTTAAAGATTTTTATATTACAGCCCTTCAAACCTGTACATGGTTATCTACTTACTTTTTAAGTGTGTTTCCTAGTTTTGTTTATTTGAAGTAAAGAATTCAGTTTCAAAAACTGAGGATTACCAACATTGGTGACTTATAAACTGTTGACACCTGCCTTTTGAAAAGTGAATGCTTAGAGCTGCTGTTTACTATACAAATATTTAATTATTGGCTTATTTTAAAATTAAGCAAGAATTGTAATTTTGGTGTACAGAGTGATGTGATTGGCAGCAGAGTGTTACTGTAATGACAGTGAAGGGGTGCTAATACTGAAGACAGAACAATTCCTCTTGGACAATAGTGTGTGTGTGTGCGTGTGTGCGTGTGTGTGTGTGTGTGTGTGTGTGTGTGTGTGTGTGTGTGTGTGTGTGTGTGTGTGTGTGTGTGTGTGTGTGTGTGTGTGTGTGTGTAAAATACTCTTGAAGAAATTTCAATTACTGTTGGTAAGACAGCATTGAAATCATTTGGCTGGTGAGATCTTAGAGAGCTAGTGATTATAACTGTGATCTGGAGAGGGTCTTGTTAAAACTTACTTGGATTATTACTTAAAGCAGCAGTGCACATTTACTGTACACTCTTAGGTTCATAGGTTCATAGGTTCATACTAGGCTATCTGCCCGAGGGCATTTATAAGCCTAGCCCATAGTTTTGTGGCTTATGCCACCCCTTTAGTTTGGAGAAACTATGCCCATTATTTTGCTGTGCCTCTGTCAAGCAGTGACACTGAGGTAACCCCTGGGGTGTATCTGCGATCTCCCATCCATTGGTCAAGATTCCTCTTGAACAAGGCCAGTGAGGTGCTCTGCCTCACATAAACCGGGATTTTGTTCCACAGCATAGGGAGTCTTTGGGTGATGAATCTATCCCTCCAGCACGTCCTATTAATAACCGTGTCGAGGTTTAAGTCTCCCGCCCTTGTGGCTCTGAGGGATCTAGATTTTTTGAGATGAAGCATGTTCATCAAATCTGGGTTTGACATGGCCTTGTATGTCAGGCATAGGTCACCTCTGAGCAAGCGGTAAGCAACTGAATATAACTGGAGTTCTTTCAGTCGGGCAGCATAAGACAGATTTTTGAGACCCTTTATCCTTTTGGTGAGGAACTTTGTGGCCTCTCCAGCTGCTGCAAGTGTCGGGTCAGATACATTCCGAATGGGGCATTGTACTCGATCATTGGTCTGATGAGTGATGAGTATAGGGAGACTATGACTTCCCTTGATCTAGATGTGAATCCCTTCATGATAAGGTGGGCAATGTAGAAGGTCTTCCTAACTACTTTAGCAATATGAGTGTCGAATGAAAGGCTACTGTCAACCTGGGTTCCTAGGTCCCTAATAACTTCTTCTGTGTTCAGGGGATTGCCACCTATATGGTAGCTAGGGGTAACCTTATTTTTCCCGAAGGGTATGACTATGCATTTCTTGGCATTTAACTTTAGGCCATGGCTCTGGCACCAGTTATCCATTTCTGTGAGACCCTTCTGAAGGATATCTGTGTCGGATGTGTTTTCAACTACGACACCCAGTTTGCAGTCATCTGCAAATTTTGTCAGCCATAACCCTCCTGTGTTTGCTTGTACTTCAGAAAAGTAGATGCCAAACAAGAGTGGGCCAAGGACTGAGCCCTGTGGGACACCACTTGTGACAGGCTTTGAGTCTGACATGGCGCCAGCAACTCTGACCCTGTGGGTTCTGTCACTCAGCCAGTTTGCAACCCATCTTGTAATGTATGGGTTTACATTTAAGTTGATGAGTTTTTCAATGATACCCGAGTGAGGTATTGTATCAAAAGCCTTCGCCAGGTCTAGGTAGGCTGTATGGACTGCCTTTCAAATCAATGGCCTTGGTGACTGTTTCGAAAAAGTCAACCAAGTTTAGAAGGCATGATCTGCCTTTGACAAAGCCAAACTGGGTTGGATCCAAAGTCTGCAAGTTCCCTATGTCTTTATTTATGAGATCCATTATGATCCTCTCCATGGCTTTGCAGATAAGGCTTGTCAAGCTAATGGGCGGTAACTTCCAGGGTCGGTGGAGGCACCGCCTTTGTGGAGTGGGACCACAGTCGCTGTGCGCCACTCCTGATCCAGAGGAGAGACTAAGATTAAACAGCTGTCCTAACTGTGGGTTTAATTCCTCGTTGAGTTCATGGAGCACACAGCCGGGGACACCATCAGGTCCCATGGATGCTGTGTTCTTTGCCTTGGAGAGCAGTTCTCACCTGGGCGTTAGAGATGTTTGGGGGCTACAATCATTTGGTATAGATATCTCTCCTTTAGGGGAGGGGAGAAGTTTGCACTGAACCTGTCAGCCAGTATGTTGGCAATGTCTGTAGGATCAGTAATCTTCACATCATTTTGAACTAATTCTGAGCATATCTGGGAGTTTCCTCCTAGGTTTCTGACATAGCTAAAGAATGCCTTATGGTTGTCTTTAGAGTCCTTAGCTATTTTTTCTCAAAATTAGCTTTGGATGATTTTATGAGAGCTCTTAGCTTTTACTTATAGTGATCAGCGGTGTCTTACCTTTTAAGGATTTTGCTCTATCTTGTAGTAGCTTTCTCCTTTTGTTGTAGAGTTTGTTTATGGCTGGGGTCCACCAGACTGACGCTTGCCTTTGGTACAAAGAGTCTTTGTTTTGCTTGGGATTGCTTGATCCATGCAGCCCTGCAGGTGCTGGTAGAAGGCATTTGTAAGTGATTCAGCGGTTTGAGTAATGTTAACCGCCGGCTCAGGGGCCTTAAAGGAGACCACACTAGTCTTTAGAAGTGTGAAGTCGGCTTTCGAGAAGTTCTTTACTGTGGTCTTTTTCATTTCGGGTGGGGGCGGGATGAGGACCTCCAGCAAGATTAGTTTGTGATCAGATCTCACCAGTGAGGGGTATACTTCTGGCATTGAACATTGTGCTCCCATGTTCGTGATGATGAGATCAAGTATGCTTTCTCCTCTTGTGGGGATGGTGACTAGTTTTTCCATGGCATTTCAGTTTATGAATTCCAGGAACTTTTGGGCTAGAGTGTTTGGGCTTGAGTAGTGTTCCCAGTCTATATTAGGGTAGTTGAAGTCACCTAGTATGATGGTGTTCGGAGATACATTTATCCCCTCCAGTGTTTTCAGGAAGGCCATATGAGGTTCCTGAGTTTGCGAGGGTGGCCTGTAACATGCTACAAATTGCAGAGCAGTCTTGCCTATGGTTAATTGCACCTGGATGGTTTCCGATGCATCGTGCGATGCCACCAATCTTGAGGTGTGGGTGTCCTTGATGAATATGGATACCCCTCCTCCTTTCTTGGTATTGTCCGGGTTTTGGGGCCGGAACGCATGATATGAGGTAAAACCTGATAGTGCTGGGGTGCTCTCAGGAGCCTTGAACCAGGTTTCTGTCACAGCACAGACATCGATGTTCTCCATCCTGAGAAGGGCCTCGAGTGCGTGCATCTTGAGGTTGAGACTTCTGGCATTGAGCAGCATTACCCTTAGTTTTTTTTCTTTGTTTTGTTCTAGGGTGGTAGGTTTAGAATTTGAGCCTTGCCTAAAAAGGCACTATGGGGGTGGCAAGAGCCTTTGCCAAAATCCGAATCCCAGGGGTGACAAATGCAAGCCGTCCCTTGCGAAGCAGCGTGGCTTGTCCAGCATGTCATCCCAGGCAGACAGACATTGGATCCCCTTTGAATGACACCAGAGTTTAAGCCAATTGTTAAAGCTGATCATCTTATCTCTGTATTGTGGCATCATTCTTGGTGAAGGTAGGATACTGCTCAAGGTCAGGGTCATACCTGCTTGGGCTACATAATCAGAGAGCTCCTCTATGTCTCTTTTCATGTAGTCCAAGGCGCCTCAGGTCGTTAACACCAGCGTGGACAATGATTGAGTCGTACTTGTACCTGCTGTTGAGAGACCTGAGTGCATGCGTTATGTGGCGGATTCTAGCACCCGACAGGCAGCTTACTGTGACCTTCTCTTTACTCAGTCTGGTGAGCGGGACGTCAGTGTGTCTGACTATGGAGTCACCAATGACTAGTGTGTCTGACATTGTGTTTGGCCTTAAGGGCTGTGACTGCTTGACACTCTGACTGTGTGGTCTATGTGTTGCAGGTGTTGTGTTCTGAGGTGGTAGTTGTTTGGGTGTCTGCTTTGGTGGCCTCTGCTGTTTTGGTAGATTTTTGATCAGAGCCTCCGAGTATGTCTTTGTGTGTTTATGTGTATGATTTGAGGTTGTGATGGTATTATGTGAGACTGGGTCTATAGTGTGTGTGGTTACCTTCTCCTCCTGTCTGGTCATGCCAGTCCTATGTTGAGAGAGCTCAGCCTCCAGTTTGGCTGTATAGTTACATCTCTCGCATGTATTTGTGTTTTGTGGGAGGAGGAGAGGGTTGTCTGTGTACATGAGGCAATTGTAACATTGCCTCAATATTCCCAGGTTCACCAGCTGAGCAGGAGAGGACATTAGCAACCGATCCCTCGACATGCTAGAAGGAATAGACAGAAAACTTAAGAAAAGGTTCTGGGGGATGTGGGTGACCGAGAAATGGGGTTTGCTTTTTTGGGGTACTATCTATAACAAGAGTGCTGTATCGAGGTGATAAGTACTGTAGGAGCAAGTGCTTCACTATACAGATAGAGAATAGTCTACTTGGGAGTCAAGTAGAGATAATTTATAGTTGTAGGATACACTAAATAGAACAGTAGTATACTTTGAGGAAGGTAGTTTTAAGGGAAAATTTGAAGAGTGGACTTTAGGTAGCCCTAATAGTTTAAATCTGATTAACCGGCTGCCCTAGTGTTGATGGCAACGGTAGCATGCTTTATAGCAGGGGCTGGAAAAACAGGAAATGACCCAAAATGGCCGATGAATTACTAGTTGCTGCTTCTAACCACTCCTCTGAGGACAAACAAGCAGCTCAGTACTCCCCACTCCCACTGGTGAGTAAAGAAACTACCTCTGGCCACACAAGAAAATGGAGGAACACAGAAACCAAATACAAAGCCCAGGGATCAGCAAAATCTGATCACTGGAACAACTAGCTAGGAAAGTTTAGGAAAGGAGAAATATTTTTATGTTTTTGCAAACAGACAGAAAAAATGCAGTAAATGCTTTGTTTTTGACTAAATTGCTATCAAAGGCTGGTACACTTGAGTGTATTAGCCTGTTTGTTACTTTTAATCAATACTTTAGCCCACAAGTGCAATCAAAAATATAAGCTCACAAAAACAGGAAAATAAAGTAATAAAACAGTAATATAGGCACAAACAGTAGTCGAAAAGCTCAAAAGATCGAAAAATGCACACTAAAAGTTTAAAAAATACTTATGATCAAAAAAGTTGCTTTTTCTGCTCTCTGCTGGCTTAGGAACTCTGCAGGAGACCACGAGGAGCTATGCCTAGTTCTCTAATGCCAGAAAAGCCTGCCAAAGCGTGCTTTATAGCAGGGGGCTGGAAAAAACAGGAAATGACCCAAAACGGCCGACGAATTACTAGTTGCTGCTTCTAACCACTCCTCTGAGGACAAACAAGCAGCTCAGTACTCCCCACCCCCACTGGTGAGTAAAGAAACTACCTCTGGCCACACAAGAAAATGGAGGAACACAGAAACCAAATACAAAGCCCAGGGATCAGCAAAATCTGATCACTGGAACAACTAGCTAGGAAAGTTTAGGAAAGGAGAAATATTTTTGTTTTTTTTGCAAACAGACAGAAAAAAATGCAGTAAATGCTTTGTTTTCGACTAAATTGCTATCAAAGGCTGGTACACTTGAGTGTATTAGCCTGTTTGTTACTTTTAAGCAATACTTTAGCCCACAAGTGCAATCAACAATATAAGCTCACAAAAACAGGAAAATAAGGTAATAAAACAGTAATATAGGCACAAACAGTAGTCGAAAAGCTCAAAAGATCGAAAAATGCAAACTAAAAAGTTTAAAAAATACTTATGATCAAGAAAGTTGCTTTTTCTGCTCTCTGCTGGCTTAGGAACTCTGCAGGGGACCACGAGGAGCTATCCAATTACCTAAAGCAGCAGTGCACATTTACTGTACAGTCTTAAGGCCAATTACCTAAAGCAGCAGTGCACATTTACTGTACAGTCTTAAGGCCAATTCATCTTACATACTATTCAATCAGCAGTGTGGATGGTGATACATACTGACTCATACATATTAATGGATGATATCAGGTAGGATTATAAGCCATTTCATCACTGTGCCATCAGATGATGAGGTCATGTTCCCACCTGCCTCCAATGTGATATTTGACACAATATGAAAAAGAGTGCTGAAACTAATAATATTGTGTCATGAGGTTATCCTAGTGGTAACTGAGCTCCCTTTGGACATTTTTCACTTATTTTTCACCATCTATGTACTTCCTATAGCCCTGGTCATTCTGTAATGTGTTCACATGCCAATCAGTTTTAAATGCATTACAGTCTTTAATAAATGAAAGCCGGTATTTGCATTTGTAATCAAAACTAAGCAGAGAAGGCTGAGAAATGAACCTTGACAGAAGGATAAGAAAGGGATGATGTACAGGGGTAAAGCCCTGAATATGTTCCAGTACACTTGGGTTCAATTAGCATCTCAGGTGACAAGTGGAGTGCAGGGGAGGGATGGGCAATTACATGGACATTCCTAGCTACTATCCCTGGTGGGGAGTGGGAACATTGGGTTAGTGGGTACAGCACAGGAAAGGTAAGGTGGTGGGCATGGCTGAGCTGCCACTGAAATGGCGTGATGTGCCACATGCCCCATTTCATGTCTGCCCCATGGGCATTACCATAAAAAGTGCAATGGAAGGAGGGAATAGTGGGTAGGGAATAATTAAAAAAAAAACAGAATATAGAAGACAGAGACCCTTAGGGCACCATTAGGCTCCATGACTGACCCTAGCAGAAAGCTGAGAAGGTCTGGGGGGTTACAGAGTAGTTGGAAGACTCACCATAAACATCGGGCACTGGGCCGCCTTATTGACTATTCACTCTCAAAGCATCTGTCATCCCAGCATGTCACTGAATATTACACACTGCCCATTCAAAACTGCTCCTCCAAATAGCTGGCTACTGATCAGCATTCAGAAGTCTCACTCCAGTGGACCTGATTTGTGCCACTGTTAGCTATGGGTGGAATCCAAAAAGAAAGAGGATACACAACCACCCACAAGGCTGCAAACTTTGATTTGCAGCCTGTTCCTCCCTTTGTCTTTCAAAATCAACCTAATTAAATGTCAGTCAACTTGCTAATCCATGACTTGGATAGATTGATCTACTTTCATTTTGCTGGTTTGCCAAATGCTGAAGTAGTAGGGATAAATTCAGGTTAAATAAATCTATTCTCACTTCACTAAGGTGCACTCCACCTTAATAAACAGGCAACATGATGCACCTTCCTTACATAAACTGCCTGGTATTCCCACCCCTTTTATACTTCATTTCCAAGGAGGAAGTCCATTTCTTTGTTTCTTTTATTTCCTCACCTCTAACAGGCCAATTGGCCAGATTCTACAGGTAGGAGGAAGGGGAAGTTCAAGGCAAAAAATCTGTTCCCAAACTACCTTTTTTGCCTTTTTTTTTTTTTTTTTTGCAGAGCACATTTACTGTACTTTTTGGTTTTGAATGGTCTCCCATTCATGCATCTGGATGCAGATATTATATTTGCAAGAGGTATTTATTGAATATGGTTTTATATAGTTTTCAGAAAACATTATGAATGGGTTGTCTCATGGGTGATTTTCTACTCTTGTTCAGAGGTGACAGTGCACATAACAGAATTAGTCCAACTAGTCCTGCTTTTGGGTAGTTGACATTGTTGAAATTCTGGCTATACAAATGTTATTCAAGTAATGAAGATGCATTATTTTTCATCTATTCAGTATGTTTTTTTAAATGCATATACTTTGTATATTGACAGTTCTGTTAATCAAAAGGAGAAAGTGAAACCAACAGACCTTTTATGGTATCACAGAAGTATGTGCCATTACTTTGTTTGCTAAGAGTTGTCTTATGTTTTATCTGTTTTAATCTGATTTGATTTATTTTTTTAAGATCAGATCCATTTTGCTGATATTGCCATTCCTGAAATTGCTATTTGCGATCTGTTTTTGCTTTACTTTTACTACACTTATTTTAATTTTTTTTTAAATAAGGTTCCAACTGGATTTTCAGATTTGATTTAGATGGGTGGCATTTATGGCATATGTTCATTTCAATGAACATAACAGTAACACTTTGGAGTATATTAGAGATAACAAAAAAATGAAAACATTTGTACTGACAGCATTATATATGTAGTACAACAAGGGGGTCAACATTTATTTTAGTGCATGCAGTGTGTGGATTTTTTAAAATTTTCTTTTGATTGCTGGGGCTGCGATAGGGTGTTAAGGTACAGTTTTTGATGAAACACGTTCATTGGAAATGCATGCTTTTTTTTCCTGCTGCGGAAAGGATATAAATAAATAAATAAATAAATGGTTAAGCCTGAAATTAGGTATATAATCATAAGATACAGGCATCTTACAAGTGATAACACAATAAAGATGTTTGAAAAAAAAAGTCGCAGGCATCTTGTTATGTCATTAGGTTAAATATATGCATCCACCATGTCTCATTGAAATAACACTGTCTGTACCTTAAATGCATGATGTATTAACTGAAGAAACAAGAATGAATATTTTTATTTGATTATTTTTTGATTATTTTGCGTTTACTAGGTTTGTCTGACTGACTTTAGTGAAAAAAATTTTCAGAGGAGGCCTGGGAGAAAAGCTAATATCAAAAAACACTGAAATAAATCCAGCCAAAATTTCAATAAAAGCTCCCCTGCACCCCATGTTGGGAGCTTTGCCCCACATATCCATCTGTCTTATATGCCAGCTCTAAGACTACTGTGATTTATTGAAAGATCATAATGCATATTAAAGGACATTCTCTCTTTCTGTTTTTAAGTGTGATCCCCGCTTTGAGGCTAATATTACTTCCATAACAAATAATCTATATTTGGGCAAGAGATACTCAAAGACAACCATATTAAATGCAAACAAAAGGCACATAGACAAGCAGGGGCTTGGAGGCAGATATAAGTATGAGTGTGTGCGTGCGCGCGCTGTGTGTGTGTGTGTGTGTGTGTGTGTGTGTGTGTGTGTGTGTGTGTGTGTGTGTGTGTGTGTATGTGTGTGTGTGTGTGTGTGTGTGTGTGTGTGTGTGTGTGTGTGTGTGTGTGTGTGTGTGTGTGTTTGTGTGAAGGTATATAAGGCAGATAAGCGAAATCTAAAACATCCAACACACGCAGAGGCTACTTTTGCCTACTTTTATGATGGAAATGAGTTAGAGGAAAGTTATCTGTGCAGCTTCTCCTTAAAGATACAGTTAGCTGTGCACTACCTATATCAGTGGTTGAACTTAGCAGGGGCGGCCCGTGCTATCGGACTGCCGGTCTGCAGCCCCCTCAACCTGAAGGTACAGATAAAATAAAAAATTAAACGAAAAATGCTGCTGAGACAGTCTAGTGCATGTGCACGGCAGTCCTGATTGAGAATCATGGACAGGAGCGCTCCCACAAGTCTATGCAGTTTTAAACTGCATAGACTGCCTGGGGAAATGCGTCGGGGTCGGCAGTCAGGGGAAGGATCGGATTGGAGTTTGCTGCAGGGGAAGATCTCGCGACGGGCAAGGTAAGGATCTGGATTGGAGTAGAGTTCGCGATGGGCAAGGTCGGATTTGCTTACTGGATGTATGGTGGTTTTATGGACAGGGATTTACTACAGGACCAGGTAAGCAGAGTGTGTGTGTGGTTTTGCATTTACTACAGGACCAGGTGTGTGTGTGTGGTTTTGCATTTACTACAGGACCAGGTGTATGTGGTTTTGCATTTACTACAGGACCAGGTGTGTGTGTGTGGTTTTGCATTTACTACAGGACCAGGTGTGTGTGTGTGGTTTTGCATTTACTACAGGACCAGGTGTGTGTGTGCAGTTTTGCATTTACTACAGGACCAGGTGTGTGTGTGTGGTTTTGCATTTACTACAGGAGTGAGTGTGTGTGTGTGTGTGTGTGGTTTTGCATTTACTACAGGAGTGAGTGTGTGTGTGTGTGTGGTTTTGCATTTACTACAGGTGTGTGTGTGTGTGTGTGTGTGTGTGTGGTTTTGCATTTACTACAGGAGTGAGTGTGTGTGGTTTTGCATTTACTACAAGAGTGAGTGAGTGTGTGTGTGTGTGTGTGTGTGTGTGTGTGTGTGTGTGTGTGTGTGTGTGTGTGTGTGTGTGTGTGTGTGTGTGTGTGTAAATGCCTCAGGTGGGATGTACTGGTGATTAGACTCATGGTGGTGTGGTAGGGAATACCTCAGGCTTGAACCCTGTAACTTGTATGCAGGTGTTAAAGACCTGAATTCCCTACCCACCACCATTTGTAAAAAAATTTCAGATTTTTGCCTCATATTTGATCTGATCTATTCCTCATAATATCTGTGGTTTTTAAATATTGCAATGCTTGAAATTTGATGGTGCAGTGGTAGCATTGATGCCTCATAGCTATAGGCTCTTGGGTTTGGTTCTTGGCTGGGGTGCCTTCTTTGTGGGGGGGTCTGTATCTTCTCCCTGTGTTTGTGTGGGTTTGCTTTTGTGTCCTCCCATGTTACAAAGACATGTCTGCATTATTTCTTCCTGGGCCTCTGCTGAGAATTGTTTTTTTGTTCCAAGCCAAACTGTCCTGATTAACAAATGTTAAATAAAATTGACAGGCATTTGAATTTCAGACTTCAGGTTTCTGAATGTTTAATTCCTTGCATATTTGATGGTGCAGTGGTAGTATTGTTGCCTCACAGCTATAGGTTTTCTGGTTTGATTCTTGGCTGGGGTGCCTTCTGTGTGGAGTCTGCATCTCCTCACTGTGTTTGTGTGGATTTGCTCTGGTGCCCCGTCATTTTACAAAGACGTGTCTGCAGTATTAATCCCTGGGTCTCTGCTGAAAATTGTTTTTGTTCTGTCAGCAGTAAAATTGACAGGCATTTGAATTTCAGACTTCATGTTCTTCAGAATACATAGTAACACAACCTTTTTTTTCTAGCGATTTTCTAAGTTTATAAGATGAATATTTTAAATTTGTCCCTATTTTTGGGACTGTATTCCCCCATTATTGGCTTATTCCAGGTTTTTGTGTTAAGATTGACCGCTATGGCAAGAACTGAATTCACTGAATATGTTTGAGGGCTGTATTCCCTCATTATTGGGTTTGTCCAGGTGTTTTGTACTAAGAGGTTGACAGCTATGGTGAGAACTGAATTCACTAAATGATAGCCATTTAAGTTTCAGTCTTCCTCTCTTTTACAAAGCAGCTGATGTGGCGTAGTGGTATGTTACTCTGACTGTTTTGCTCAGGGACTTTGGCAGTGAAATGTATGGTGGTAACACAACATTTTATTCTAGCAACTTTCCAAGATTATACAAGCAATGTTTAATGTGTCCCTGGTTTTTGGGCTTTTGACCCCAAATACATTTTGGCTTTTTCCAGTTTTCTTGTGCTGTGAAGTTGAGATGCAGTTGAGTATTGAGTAGATTTTACAAGGAGCTGAGAGCTGCAGGGGAATAGAAGTTTAGTGCTTTGCCTTGTTAATACTATAGCACATCAGGTTGTGTACTTGCTTTTGATGCAGAAGGCTGTGGGTTCTACTCCCACAAGGGGTGGATGCTACTGTACTGAGAATGTTCTCCTTGGTGAAGATACTAACTATGAGTCTGTTATCAGTTTGTCATCCATTTCCTTTTGCAATATTATTACTAGCTTATCATATTTTAATGTAATATAGGCAATTTATTCCTGAGGGGCAACAGACACTTTATTTTTCGATAAAACCATGAAATATAAAGGTGATTGCTAGCAGCAACCTCTTCATTAGTTACAGATTTCTTTAATGTGGAATTATTTAGATGACTTTTACTTCAGAGATTGTGCATATTTACTGATAATGGACTGTAGAATTGTGCATATTTACTGATAATGGTGGACTGTAGAATTGTGCATATTTACTGATAATGGTGGACTGTAGAATTGTGCATATTTACTAATAATGGTGGACTGTAGAATTGTGTATATTTACTAATAATGGTGGACTGTGGAAGTCTGAGTAGACTTTTTTATGATAAATGTTCTCAACTGGGCAGTTTTGCCATTATGGGTGCATACGTTTTGTTTCATTGCTTACTGGAAAAATGTTCAAAACAAATTTAAAACACCCTCTAACAACTGTACTGTATTGTACAAGGAATATAATTTTAGTACAATGAGGAAGGTGTATCAAAGAGCACATGTATGTTTCATATGCGAGGGGCCTATGATTTGAAAACAGCCCAAAATTAATCTTTATCTGCCACTGGCAAAATGTATTTTCTTTGAATGTGGGTTTCAATGCTGTTTCAATGAATGTGAGTTTCAAGGGCAGAGAAGTTTTAATGCTAAGTTTTCATTGTGAGACTGCATTGCTTTGTTTAGCAGATGACTTAGTGTTTGTGCTGTAAAATACAAAATCAAAACTTTCAAATGAAGTCCAACTCATCATAGAAGTAAAGCAGTATGCACATTAGTGTTTATGGTAAATGGAGTGAAATAGCCAAGTAATGGTTCATTGGAATGGCTGCAGAGGCTCCATTTAACCATGATTTTGTCAGGGGGGAAGGGCAGCAAACTCAGACAGGCCCAGCTGAACTATACCTCCCAACTGTCCAGATTTTCAAAGAATGAATAGATTTGTGCTTCTTATTTTTGGTTTGTTCTTCATAAAATTTGTAGTTTTCTGGCAAATCATTTAGGAATTAAGTCACTAAATAATGATACACTGAGTTTCAGACTTCATAACTGTAATAATTTGCCTGTGTCAAAAGTAGGAGGTTTTAATTAGAGTAGTTGCGAACAATGGGATGTGCATGGAATGGGTAACGGCTTTGACAACTTAGATAATAAAGGCACTGCAGAGGATTATGGCTCTGAGTTGTTCATGCCTACTAAGAAAAACTGTTTCTAAGTTCCTAGGTGAGTATTAGGCTAACTGCCCTTGTAGGCCATTTTAATCCGAACCAGTTTCCCTTTTTGCACTCGAATTAACCTGTCCCATTCAGTTAGAGAGTGGCCTTTCCCATTCTATAGTCAATAATTGTATATTATCCCTGATGAAAATAACTGAGATCATAGCATAGGTAATTTGAGGGGACCTATGAATAGTATAAAGCATTTAGGAACTGCCTCTGTCCATCAGTAGTACAGGAGGCAGTCCTGGGGTCAATTTTCTGTTTCCCATCCATAGATCCAGGTTGCACCTGAATATGGACAGGCATGAACTTTGTATAATGTGGATGAGCAATCTGTTCCAGAGCAGCATTAGCCTCTGTGAGATACATCTGCCCCTCCAAACCAGTCTGTTGATGTTGCAGAAGAAGTTTAGATCCCTACACTGAGTATGTCTGATGCCATTGAACTTGTTAATATGCAGTAAATCCATCAATGTTGGGTCAGAAAATGCCTTGTATGACAGACACAGGTCACCTCGTAGCATTCCATATGATACTGGGTATAGTGACAGGGCTCTGAGTCAGTTCATGTAGGACATGTTATTAAGGCCCTGTGCCCTTTTAGTAAGGTATCCATTTGGGCATTCCAGTTGTTTTATGTGTCTGGACAGATATGCACCAAAGGGGTCATTAAATTCAAAGACTCTCCTAATGAGGGCTAAGTAAAAGGGGACAATGATATCCCTAGATATAAACACAGTCCCTTTGTTTATAAGCTGTGCAATACAGATGGGCCTTCTTATAACAATGGACACATGTTGGCTAAAAATTAGGTCACTGACCGCATAAGATCCCTAATCAGAAATAAATGGGTCAAACCTTAGGAGCATATTGTCAATGTCATATTTCCTTGGGGTAAAAAACTTTCCAAATGATACTATAATACATTTTTGGCCTTTAGTTTAGATTTTGTTACTAGTTATGTATTTTGGACAAACCTTCCTGCAGGATGATTAAGTCATCTGGGGATTCAAAGACTGCTCATATAGCTTGTAGCTATCTGCAGTGTTAGTCCGTCTGAGTCTTTTGGTATTGGCTTTTACTTCAGAAAAGTAAATGCCAAACAGGAGAGATTTCAGAAAAGATCCCTGGGGTTAGATTGAGAACCATGCTTCAAATTAATTATATGAGTAAAAATACATAAATCAAAACATAACATATATGCAACGCTCTGATCTAAACAAACCCCAACGCAGTCACAAAGCAAACACACACAAATACATACACACAAATCTGATGCACCTCATAAAACATGAATAAATTAAGAAATGCAGAGGTTGTACCCTTTTCCCATCGAGGATAAACTATAACAACATTAAGTGTTACCCAATCCTCCAATGTTCACATATGCACAAAACATAAACATTAGCAGTTCTGTCTGTTCTGCAATACATTTCAGGCTGTTGGGGAACAGGTTAAAACTTCATCCTTCATTTCTCTGCTGTCCAGCAGTTGATTAGTTGCCGAGTGTAACAGTAACAGCTGATATAACATTACACTCTTTAAGAGATTCAAAAGGGGCTTGGAGTGAATGGCTGCTTGTCTATGTTTTGCCCATCTTTCCATGATTAGTGTGCCTAGCAAGAACTAGCAAGAACAACAGGCCATTATTTTTATTACTTTGCATGTTTATGTAATTTACAATAATGGAACCATTTGATCAATTTAGTTTAAAAGATTTGTCAGAGAGAGGTTGGTTTAAACAGTGTAAAGTCTATGATATGTACTCTGAGAATATTAATTGTATTGAACACAGTGGCTCAATTTGTTAACAAATGTAAATATCTGATTAAATGTTTTGTGGTAGCTAGGTTTCAGAAATATATGAACAGTGATTGTCAAAAAGAAAATGTTCCTAGTCATGGAGTTGAGGAGATAAGTGAGGGTTACTCAGAAAATACACATGGAGCTGCCCCTTACATTTATGATGAATTAGTTGTGTTAGCAACATATAGTTTAAATTCAAAAAGGAGTAAATATCAAGAGAAATTCTTAAGTGTGGGCAGTGACTGTCAAACAGAAAATTCTCCTAGTCTTAGAGCTGAAGTTGTAAGTGAGAGTTACTCAAAAACTACATGTGGATGTGCCCATACCATTTATGATGTTACCAGCAGGTAGTTTAAATCCAAAAATGAGTAAGAGACCGATGAAGGAGTCAAGTGTGGAGGATATTTCCATGCCAGAAGGGTCTGTTCCAGAATGTTAGGGTGAAATGGCTAGAAAGAGAAGGACAGCTATTGGTAACTCACGTTTTTTTAAGGAGGAAAATATGGCTAATACTGGTGCTTCAATAAATGACGAGCATTCTGTATGAATTCAAAACAAGGATTATCTTCAAGGTAAATCTTACTCAAAGGCAGTTAAAAGTAATGCCACTCAAGAAAACAGCAATTATAACACCTTAGTTGTAAATGACATTGGACCTATTTTGGTTATAGGGAAATCACTGTTGAGAGAAATTATATCCCACAGATTAATAAGTCCAAGATATCTGTCACATGCCTTCATGGGGCTAGGATGATGGACATCAAATATGGTATTTTTACATCAGTTAAAAGTAAATAACAGTATTCTGCCAGTACTGTATGTGGATAGTAATAATGGTGTGAGAAAAATAATTCTAAGTTGATAACAAATTATGTCTCTGACATAACTGAATTTTGTTCTAAACTCCATGCTGAGCTCTTTTTCAGGAATATTTTTACAGCTGTTAGGCATAACTGGAAAATAAGGCCTGAAGCTATCTCTTTAAATAGTATTATTAGGAGACTGATGTTCGTTCAAAACACCACCAGATGGCCTACACCTTAGATATCCTGCAAATAAGCTTTTAACTGAAATATTTTTAGAAGTAGAATTGATATCCCTCTAGGAAATATAGTACAAAATACTTCTGATAATGCTGTTCATTTGGTTATCAATGCAAGGAGTTTAAATAACATGTATGATGAACTGCATTTACTGTTATAACATGATAAAGTGGAAATGTACTGTATATAATTACTGAAACTTGGTACAATGATACTTTCCTGCCTTTACATCTTCCAGGCTTCCAGGGTTTCAACACTTTTGCAATGCCACGAGGGGTGGTGGTCTCTCATAAAAAGGAAAATGTAAGGAGCTCAGTGTGCAATAGTGAGAGTTGTGAAATTATTACCATCTGATAAGGGCAAGCAACTGTTTCTTGTAGGTTTTATGGACCTCCTCATAAAGTAAGAAGCTTCTCATTTACAGCTAAAAGAGTTACAGAGATCAGTCATGGGTAGACATTTTATTCTTGTTGAGATTTAAATTTCCTTGATATTGATTGGAATTGTATGAGGGGACTGGTAAAATAGACCAAAAATTGTGCCTCTGATTATTAAGTTTGGGGCATTTCAATGACTATACAAGTCAACAAGGGGAAATAACATTTCAAATGCTGTCCTAACATCTTAGGAAGTTAATGTTAGTGATGTCTTTGTCTTAGTTCCTGTAGGTGCCTCTGAACATTGTATAGTTAAAAGTAATTTTAGTTGGAAAACACTGTCAAGAAAACTTAGCTTATTTTTCTTAAAAATTCTAATAAAGATAATCTCCTTTCTTTAAATAACTTTATAGGCACATGGAAAAGGAGAGATGAGTTTGGTGATCTTTCAATAGAAGTGATGTAAATTGCATTTTATGACAGTAACTCTCTCTAAAATGTTTGTTCCTGTAAGAAATCTTCTACTGTAATAAAAGTTAATAGTGTTCCTTGGTTTAACTATAGTATAAGGATGAAAAGGAGGTTTGGGGAAAATGTAGTCAAACTCCATCTGAGTTAAACAGGAATTCTTATAAGTGGGTGGTATTAGATGCTAGAAGAAAATTTTAAAAAAGGCTAAGTGTTAGTATGAAGTAAACCAATAAAATCCAAAGACGATCAGGAACACAATGAGAGAGAGTTCGTTAGAGAGAGTTAGGCATAGTGAGATTTGCATATAATTTTAGATTTATTTAGAATAATGCATGTACAACATTACATTTTTTAACATTTACATAATATGTGTCATTGTAATAGAATCATATTTAATACAAAGTATAACAACATCATACATTACTGTCACCCTGGAAGTGCAAAGTTTAGAGAGGGTTATATATTTGGTTTTTTATTTCCTAGTGAATAATTTTCCCTTGCATTAACTTTTGCTATAGTAAATATATCGATAGTCTGCCGTAATGCAAGGGAATTGACACGGGTTAGTTTAAAATAAGCAAGACATGCATTAATGTTTCTTCAAAATATTTGCGATTTTAAATGCATGCACTTGCATGGATGTTAACAGTGCAAGCAAAAGCATGTAGGTAGCGATCTTACTTTAAGGTCGCTACGGTAACTAAACAGTTTATAAAATGCACTTTAATGTAATTGGGCAAAATTCATGCTTAAATGCATAAATGAAGTTTTTTTATGTTCTGCTGTGTAATCTGAAGAAGGTGGGTTATATTACCTGCCGAAAGCGCTAATTCTACTTGTGTGGCAATATTAAATTATTTTTATTATACGAACTCTCTCTCATTGTGTTCCTGATCGTCTTTGGATTTTATTAGTATGAAGTAAGTTTGGGACGTAATGTGTTGAATAAAAAATATATTTCCTAAATATGTTAGACAAGGCAATGATGCCGTGAGTCCATATAGTTTTGACAAATTAAGATAGAACTGTCAGAGATCCAAATGTATTGGTAAATAGTTTTGCTAAGCATTTTGGAAACAGTGTAAGCGGGAAGATCTTGCCGGTCCTCAAATAACTTCTCACATGGTGGTGAAAACTCTCCCTAAAATATAAAGCGCTATAGCTTCAGGTCCAGACAACATAAATGGCACACTTCTTTTCTCTGTTAAAGATGGCATTATACAAATGATAGCCTTTTGATTTCAATTCACACTGGATCTAGGTTTTGTACCAGTTTAGTGAAAACATGGCTTGATCATCCCAGAATATAAAGATGGTAATACTCATGGGCTTGATAATTTCAGGCCTTTAAGTCTGATTAGTCTTATTAGTAAAACCTTTGAAAGAATAATTTTAGATGTCATGTACTCTTCCATGGAACAAACATATTATATGATTGTCTGGCAGTTGGCTTAGATGACTAAGGGGCTGTTAACAAGTTGTTTCCTGTGGTGTAAGGTTTGATTCCCTTAGCCTCCAATGCCAAACTGTGAGTCACTTAACCAAATACTACTCCTGGGCTGAATTTGAAAAAAAGTCCATGGAGATCAGTACTCTACACTGGAAAACAAAACAAATAAAATAAATATTTTTTAGCATTTGGTGTTGTCATGATTATCTACCATGACAAATCTGACTAGTTTTTATTCTGATGAAGACGAAGCTTTGGACTTAGATAATCCAGCTGATGTTATATTCTTAAATTTATCCAAGGATTTTGACTAGCTGTCATAAGCAAAGTATTGGTGCCGTGGAGAAAAAACAACTTTAGTAATTATGTTATTGGATGGATTATAAACTGGCTAAGTACAAAGAAAGTTTAGCATGTTAATTAAATCAGAAGTATTCTTTATATCTAGAAGATTACCCAAGGCTCTGTCTTGGGCCCTTATTTTTTCACATTTTTTATGTCTTCATTTCCAACTGTTAAACATTGCTGGATTGGAAAATTTACAAATGATGCAAAGATTGGTGTTGTTACATCAGTAAAACATCAGCAAAGTGTGCAATGGAGTTTAGATTCAACACATAGCTGGGATCAATTAAATGGTATGCAGTTTATTAATTCTAAGTGTAAGGTGCTACATATGGGTAGGAACAAGTTAGTGCATTGGTCTGTCAATGGAGGAACCTGTGAATATCATGACCTGGAAATTTTATTTAATAATAAATTCAGATTTGAAGGACATGTAAATAAAATCACTGTGAAAACATGTTTTGTAATCAGGATATTTTTGAGAACAGTGTCATCTAGGGAAGACCTGGTAATGACTACAGTTTATAAAGTAATCATAATCTCAGTATTGGAATATGGTCTTGGTACTGTGTCTAGTCTAGGAACGATATTATCAGACTTGAAATGGTAGAGAGATTTTTACAAGGAACATTAAAGATCTATCAGGCATATCACATGTAGTTAGATGGAAGAGACTTGATTTGATTTTGATATATTATTAAGGGGTGCCATAATATGGATCTATAAATGTTTGTCTTATGGGGAGTTATGCTGTCTGTTGGGGGCTGATTTCCTGCAGTGTAACATATGTTACAGAAATAAGTTATTAGTAAATACTAAAGTCATGCATAAAAATATTGGAAGTAAATACTTCCATTGTAGAGCAGATAAACGATGGAACTCCATTCCAGTAGAAATTAGACAAGGTGTTAGTATTACCGTGTTTAAGGAAATAACTGATTTATGGTTTGGTGAAAAAGTGTATTGGTCATTAGAAGGTGGGAAGAGGCTGATAAAATCTATTTTGAGGTCATTGGCCAACTATGAATCTTGAACTTTAAAAAACACAGAATGCATGGAGCCAAACCAATGCCCAAGCACTGTAAATCCTGATGGTTAACATACTATGTGGGACATCACATCCCTAGGTGTGAGGTTAACTGCACCCCCACAAACTTGCACAAGAATAACACACAGGTGCTAATCCCACAGTTTTTACACAATATAGCTACAAGAGACAGCAGCACAACTCTTGACGGCAAGGGAGAAACAGTCAAAACATATTAATTTAAGCCATGGGGAAGCCTGTAAATAGAAAATGGTCATATAGCAGGAAATACTACCCATGATTCTAACGTACCCCCCATGTTACTTCTTCCTGTCAAGAACACCATTATTTTTTACAAGACACTGATGAATAATGTTTATTTCACCAGTAAATATCTCTGAACTGATTGGGACTAGATCAGAAAATGCAAGAAGCACTGACATGCACTCATTTACATTTTATTAGTTTACATTTATTGTCTTTAGACTAAAAATAAATATCTATGGTTTTAGCTTTTTTTCAAAAGTTTAACCTGAAAATTTGATGCACCATCTGGAGAAACTTACTTAATGGATTATTCATATGCCATCATAAATTTCTTTTTAAAAGTATCACTTTGTCATTTTGCCATAATCATTTGATGAAATAGCACTTTGTTCAGAATTTAAAAAACAAGGTTTACTTGCATTCTTTGTAAGGAAGTCCTATAAAGCTACTATGTCTACATTTTGAGACCCAAATATTAAAATATAAACATTATAGGCATACTTTTGTTAAATGAGAACAAGTGTTTTCATTACAACAAATTCAGACATTTAAATATTAGTTCAGCTATAGTTACATTTATGTAAATAATTGATGTGAATGCAGCAAAAGTAAATGAAAATCAAGACAATCAAGACTTTTCAAATACTTACACTCATTTCTGAAATGTTGTGTAGTGTAACATTTTGAAAAACAGGGATGAATTTCCTATACCTCCATCAAAATGTCTAACTTGCACTTGTATTGGATGAGGAAGAAACTCTACTTCATATGGATGTGGAGCCTGTTCCAGAGAAGGGGTAGACTCTGGAATACATAGCTGTCTCTCCAGAAGGTCCTATTTATATCACAGGAAAGGTGCACGTCTATAGCATGTGCAATTCTGGTGCTGTTTGTTTCGTGGATATGCAGGAGGTCCATCAGGCAGGGTCTGATAATGACCTGTATACCAGGCATATATCTCCTCTCAACATCCTGGATTCGGGCCTGCTGGATCTAGCTTTGTTTGTGTAACTTGAGCACTAATCCAGACATTCTCTAAAGTATTCAATGGTATTTATTACTGCTTGGTTGTAACTTGATTAAAGTGTAGCTATCATTCAAGTCTTTTGGATTAAGCACTTGGGCTTCAGACCAGTTGTTTTACATTAGGAAGGTTTGTGGCAAGCACTGTGGTGGCAGGACAGGTAGCTTTCATCCTTCTAAGTTGGGAACTGCTGATTGAGAGCCCAGTGTCCAAGTGTATTAGTTCTGGTTTAGGCACTTGGGCTTCAGGCCAGTTATTTTACATTAAGAAGGTTCGTGGACTGCACTCTTGTGGGAGAAGAGGCTGGACTCTGCCCTTCTGTGCTGGGAATTTTCTGGTTAAAGGTTTATAGTGCCTGAATATTTGAACTGTATCTTACTGAAATTGGTTCACCTTGTTTGCTCTAGCATAGACTAGATCCAGGCCTACTGAATCTAGCTTTGTTTATATACTTGTTGTTTGTTTGCTTGTTATTTCCCTGGAAGCTAATTCACCTAATACGCAACTTCTCAGCGCTTCTGTGGATCACTAGTGATATCTGCATTGCTTACTGTACTTATTTCCTTGTTTCACTTGAAAGAAAGTTACTGTTTGTCGTTTTGCATTTAGTTACTTGTATCACATTGCACTCAAGTTACCTGGCACTTGCTCACTAAAGCAATTATATAAGTCAGCACTAAAAATTAAAAGCACTACACCCTCACTCCCCACTGGCCCTTGTTTTCAATTAAGGATTTCCCAATATTATTCTAGCATGTCCAAAGGTCAGTTGTCAATCTCCTCTCCGGTCCAGCTGGTGAATCTGGGAATCTTGAGGCAATGTTATAACTGCCTCATGTACACAGACAACCCTCTCCTCCTCCCACATAACACAAATACTTGCGAGAGATGCAGCTATTTAGCCAAACTGGAGGCTGAGCTCTCTCAACTCAGGACTGGCAAGACCAGACAGGAGGAGAAGGCAACTACACACACCACAAAACCAGCCTCACATAATGCTACCACTCCACTGAATCAAACACATAAACACACAAAGACATACTGGAGGCTCTGAGTAAAATTTACCTAAACAGCAGAGGCCTCCAAAGCAGACACCCAAACAACTGCTACCTCAAGACACCCCACAAGCAACACATAAACCACAAAAGCAGTGTGCAAAGCAGTCACAGCCCTTAAGGCCAAATACAACACCAAACATACTTGTCATAGGTGACTCCATAGTCAGACACACTGACGTCCCACTCACCAGGCTGAACAAGGAGAGGGTCACAGTAAGCTGCCTATCGGGCGCTAGAATCCGCCACATAACACAAGCACTCGGGTCACTCCACAGCAAGTACAAATATGACACAGTCATTGTCCATGCTGGTGTGAACGACCTGAGACGTACCTCCCTGGACTGCATGAAAAGAGACATAGAGGAGCTCTCTGATTATGTAGCCCAGGCAGGTATGACCCTAACCCTGAGCAGTATCCTTCCTTCACCAAGAATGATGCCACAATATAGAGACAAGATGATCAGCTTTAACAATTGGCTTAATGTCTGGTGTCATTCAAAGGGGATCCAGTGTCTGTCTGCCTGGTATGACATGCTTGACAAGCCACGCTGCTTCGCAAGGGATGGCTTGCACCTGTCACCCCTGGGATTCGGATATTGGCTAAGGCTCTTGCCACCCCATAGTGCCTTTTTAGGCAAGGCTCAAATTCTAAACCTACCACCCTAGAAAACAAAAATGGGAAGAAATTGAGGGTAATGCTGCTCAATGCCAGAAGTCTAAATCTCAAAATGCACGCACTCGAGGCCCTTCTCAGTATGGAGAACATCGATGTCTGTGCTGTAACTGAAACCTGGTTCAAGGCTCCTGAGAGCACCCCGGCACTATTAGGTTTTACCTCATATCATGCGTTCCGGCCCCAAAACCCGGACCACTCCACAAAAGGAGGGGTGTATCCATATTCATAAAGGATACTCACACCTCCAGGTTGGTGGCAACGCATGAAGCTTGAAACCATCCAGGTGCAACTAACAATAGGCAAAACTGCTCTACAAATTGTAGCATGCTACAGGCCACCCTCTCAAACTCAGGAACCCCACACAGCCTTCCTGAAGACACTGGAGGGTATAAATGTATCTCCAAACACCATCATATTGGGTGACTTCAACTACCCGAATATAGACTGGGAACATTACTCAAGCCCTAACTTTCTAGCCCAACGGTTCCTGGAGTTCATAAATTCAAATGCCATGGAACAGCTAGTCACTGTTCCCACGAGAGGAGAAAATATACTAGATCTCATTGTCACAAACATGGGGACAAAATGCTCCACACCGAAGTATATCCCTCATTGGTGAGATCTGATCATAAACTAATCTCACTGGAAATCCACATCCCGCCCCACCCCAAACAAAAAGACCATAGTGAAGAACTTCTCTAAAGCAAACTTCACACTACTCAAGACTGGTGTGGTATCCTTCAAGGCCCCTGAGTCAGAGGAAACCACAACCCAAGCTGCGGAAGCCCTTACAAATGCCTTCTATGAACACCTCCAGGACTGCATGGATCAGGCAATCCCAAATAAAACCAAGACTCTTTCCACAAAGGGCAAATGTCCAGTCTGGTGGACCCCAGCCATTAACAAACTTTACAATAAGAGGAGAAAGCTATTACATGATAGAACAAAATCCATAAAAGGGAAGTCACCCCTGATCATTATTAGTAAAAAATACGAGCACTCATAAAATCAACTAAGGCCAATTTTGAGAGAAAAATTGCCATGGATTCAAAGGACAATCATAAGGCCTTTTTCAGCTATGTTAGGAACCTGGGTGGAAACTCACAGATATGCTCAGAATTAGTCCAAAATGATACAAAAATCACTGAACCCACAGACATTGCCAACATACTGGCAGACAGGTTCAGTGCAAACTTCACCCCCCCCTCCCCCCCTAAAGGAGAGATAACTATCCCAGCCGAGTGTAGCCTCCCGGACATCTCAAATGTGCAGGTGAAAGCTGCTCTCTCTAAAGCTAAAAACACAGCATCAATGGGACCGGATGGTGTCCCCGGCTGTGTGCTACACAAGCTAAATGAGGAATTAAACCCGCACATAAGGCAGCTGTTTAATCTCAGCCTTACCACAGGATACGTGCCCAAGGAGTGGCGTACGGCAACTGTGGTCCCACTCCACAAAGGTGGCGCCTCACGGACCCTGGTAATTACCGCCCCATAAGCTTAACAAGTCTAGTCTGCAAAGCTATGGAGAGGATCATAATGGAGCTCATAAACAAAGATATAGGGGACTTGCAGACATTGGACCTGACCCAGTTTGGCTTTGTCAAGGGAAGATCTTGCCTTTTGAACTTGGTCGACTTCTTCGAAATAGTCACCAAGGCCATTGATGAGGGAAAGGCAGTCCATACAGCCTACCTTGACCTTGCAAAGGCTTTCGACACAATACCCCACTCGGGTATTGTAGAAAAACTTACCAGCTTAAATGTAAACCCATATGTCACAAGATGGGTTGCAAACTGGCTTAAGGACAGAACCCACAGGGTTAGAGTTGCTGGCGCTGTGTCAGACTCCAAGCCGGTCACAAGTGGTGTCCCACAGGGCTCGGTCCTTGGCCCCCTATTGTTTGGCATCTACTTCTCATAAGTACAGGCCAACATGGGAGGACTTTGGCTGACAAAGTTTGCAGATGACTGCAAACTGGGCGCCATAGTGGAAAGTGCATCGGCCACTGATATCCTTCAGAAGGGACTCACGGAAACAGATAGCTGGTGCCAGAGCCATGGCCTGAAGTTAAACGCCAAAAAATGTATAGTCATACCCTTCGGGAAAAACAAGGTAACCCCAAGCTACCATATAGGTGGCAATCCACTAAGCACAGAAGAGGTTATCAGGGACCTGGGGACCCAGGTTGACAGTGGCCTTTCTTTTGACACTCACATTGCTAAAGTGGTTAGAAAGACCTTCTACATTGCCCACCTGATCATGAAGGGATTCACATCCAGATCTAGTGAGGTCATTGTTCCCCTGTACTCTTCACTTATCAGACCAATGATCGAGTACAATGCCCCATTCGGGATGTATCTCACCCGACATCTGCAGCAATTGGAGAGACCCCAAAAGTTCCTCACCAAAAGGATAAAGGGACTCCAAAATCTGTCATATGCTGCCAGATTGAAGAAACTCCAGCTCTATTCAGTCGCATACCGTCTGCTCAGAGGTGACATGTGCCTGACATACAAGGCCATGTCCAACCCGAATTAATGGACATGCTCCACCTCAAAAATCCAAATCCACCAAAACCACTAGAGCAAGCGACTTAAACCTTAGCACGGATATAAATAGGACGTGCTGGAGGGATAGATTTATCACTCAGAGACTCCCTATGCTGTGGAATAAAATCCCGGTCCATGTGAGGCAGAGCACCTCGCTGACTCTGTTCAAGAGAAATCTAGACCTGTGGATGGGAGATCGTAGGTTTACCCCGGGAATCATCTCTGGGTCACTGCTGGACAGAGGCACAACAAACTAATGGGCACAGTATTTTTTCATATAAGGGGTGGCGTAAGCCACAATAATTTGGGCTAGGCTTATAAATGCCTTAGGGCAGATAGCCTAGTATAAACCTATGAACCTATGAACCTATCCTGAAGGAAACAGTATACAGGAATAGGGCTTTGAGGTGGTCTGCACAGAACATGTTATTTACACTGTGTATTATTTTAGTGAGGAACCTCTGGGGATGTTTCAATTGTTGGATGTGCCTAGTTATGCACATACTGAAGGGGGCTTTGTACTCAATGATAGGTCTGAGGAATGCTGAATACAGTGGAAAAAATGACCTCCTTTTTTATAGGTTGCACAATATAGAATGATTTCCTCACTACCATAGACACATGATGGTCAAAGGCTAGATTACTATCTATGTGTGTACCCAAGTTCCTGACTACTGGGTCAACTCTTAGGGGAGTGTTACTGATATGATGCACTGTTGGAAACTCATGGTGTTTTGGCGTGTGTGATTCTCAAACAATATGGAAACATATCACTGATTGATAAGTATATTTCTTGACATTTTAACCTTTCAGAGTTTTGCATTGTGTTAATTTTGCCTGACTGAATTATTTTTTTGCCTGACTGAATTATTTTATATATTTTCTGGCATTGTTTTATGTTTCTTATCTGTCCTGAAACTACTTCCCCCCTATTCCTGTGGTGGAGTTTATAAAACTGGTCTAACAGCTTTTGTGTTATCTGATTGCTTCAAGGCTTGCTCATTTAAAATAGTTTCTGTTTGTAAATTCTTGCATATACTGTTGGAGACACCTGGTGTTCTGGTTGAAATGTGATTCTCAAACAATCTGGAAATATATCGCTGATTAATAAGTATATTTTTTGGCATTTTAACCTTTCAGAGTTCTGCATTGTCTTAATTTTGCCTGACTGAATTATTTTTTTTGCCTGACTGAATTATTTTATATATTTTCAGGCATTGTTTTATGTTTCTCATCTGTCCTGAAACTGCTTCCCCCTATTCATGTTGTGGAATTTATAAAACTGGTCTAACAGCTTTTCTGTTATCAGATTGCTTCAATGCTTGCTGATTTAAAAACAGTTCCTGTTTGTAATTTCTTGATACACTGTTGTAAACTCCTGATGTTCTGGCTGAATTGTGATTCTAAAAAAATCTGGAAATATATTGCTGATTGATAAGTATATTTCTTGGCATTTTAACCTTTCAGAGTTCTGCATTGTCTTAATTCTGCCTGACTGAATTATTTTTTTGCCTGACTGAATTATTTTATATATTTTCTGGCATTGTTTTATGTTTTCATCTGTCCTGAAACTGTTTCCTCCCTCCCACCCTATTATTGTAGTGTTGTTATAGTTGGTGGCTTTGCAGTTGCCCGCCCCTACAGTAAATTTGATCTGGGACACCCCACCCAGTCTGGTGTTCACTCTACTTAATACAAAGAGAACATTTGAGAAGGCCAACCCACTTAGGTTGTTAACCTTGAATTTTTCTTCTGCTCCTTCTTCCTCTCTCCTTGCACTTTACTAAAAAAAAAGTACACTTTATTTTGCATTTGCCTCTTCTTAAAAGTACTCAATTGTATTTATTCTGCTGCATTCATTACTGCTTGGTTGTAGCCTGATTAAATTATAACTGTTATTCTAAGCCTTTTGGTTTAAGCACTTGGGCTTCAGACTAGTTGTTTTACATTAAGAAGGTTTGTGGTCTGCACTGTTGTGGCAGGACAGGTAGCTTACATCCGTCTAAGTTGGGAATTGCTGATTGAATGCTCAGCGTTATTCTAAAAGTGTAGTAGTTCTATTTTAAGCACTTGGGCTTCAGACCAGTTATTTTACATTAAGAAGGTTTGTGGCCTGCACTCTTGTGGGAGGACAGGCTAGACTCTGCCCTTCTGAGCTGAGAATTTCTGGTTAAAGGATTATTGTGCCTGCTTGTTTGAACAGTTTTTTTCTGAAATTGATGCACCTTGTTTGCTGTAGCATAGACCAGATTCAGGCATGCAGAATCTAGCTTTGTTTGTATAACTTGAGCACTAATCCAGACCATCTTTTTTGGAGAAGGTTCCCCTGCACCCTAGTGGCAGGAGTGTGCAGTTAAAACTTGTCTGATTGAAGACTGCAGGAACAGGGCTCTGTTTTGAGTTTTTTTATTGGTTTATTGGATAATTTGTTTAAATCTGTTTGCTCATTTTCTATTGATATATAAAAAATTGCACTTTATTCATCTGCTTTCACATTATTTGTGTTTCTTCCTACTTTATTGCATTTATTCTGCTGCATTTATTACTGCTTGTTAGTAGCCTGATTAAATTGTAACTTTTATTCTAAGCCTTTGATTGAAGCACCTGGGCTTCAGACCAGTTGTTTTACATTAAGAAGGTTTGTGATCTGCACTGCTGTGGCAGGACAAGTAGCTTACATCCTTCTAAGTTGGGAGTTGCTGATTGAAGGCTTAGTGTCTGTTATTCTAAAAGTGTATTAGTTCTGGTTTAAGCACTTGGGGTTTGGGCCAGTTATTTTACATTAAGAAATTGTGGTATGCACTCTTGTGGGAGGAGAGGGTAGATTCTGTCATTCTAAGCTGGGAGTTTCTGGTTAAAGGCTTATTGTGCCTGCTTATTTGAACTGTTTCTTTCTGAAATTGGTACACCTTGTTTGCTGTACCATAGACTAAATTCAGACCTGCTGAATCTAGCTTTGTTTGTATAACTTGAGCACTAATCCAGACCATCTTTTTTGGAGAAGGGTCCCCTGCACCCTAGTGGCAGGAGTGTGCAATTAGAACTTGTCTGATTGAAGACTGCTGGGACTGGGCTCAGTGTTTAGCTTTTTATTGGTTAATTGGTTAATTTGTTTAAATCAGTTTGCTCATTTGCTACTGTTATATTAAAAAAAAATACATTTTATGCATCGCCACTCAGCTAGGGTTAAACTATTCCCAGTGCCATAAAGTCTGCTGTTCAAATTTTCCCTTAGAACTAGCCAGTTATTTTTAGTTTTAGCACTCAAATCTGTTTCTTTGAGCTCAGCACTTGTTCAGAACTCATTGTAAGCACTAAATAAGCTACAAATTACTACAACACTCAACTTTCCTCACTTATCTAGAGGAAAACAGTTTTTAGTACTTAATAAATAAGCACCTATCCAGGCATGTCTAAGGGTCAGCTCCCAGTATTTTCTCCTGTCTACCTGATGAATCTGGGCATTTTGGGGCAATGAAGCAATTGCCTCATGTACACAGACAACCACCTCCTCCTACCACCCAACACTACAACCTGTGAGAGATGCACTTATATAGCCAAACTGGAAGCAAAGCTCTCTTCACCCAAGACTGGACTAGACAGTCAAGAGGAGATGGTAGACACTTGCACCACACCACACTCATCATATAGTCCCTCAAAAACTACACCACCAAAACACACAAATAGCAACACAAAACTCACCTATATTCACGGATGCTCTCAATAAAAATCCGTTTAAGCAACAATGACCTCCAAAGCAGAAACACAAGCAACCTCCACCCCCCAACACAACCCAAATGACACATAGCCCACAAACTCAGTGTGCCACTCAACCACAGCCCATAAGGCATAACAACGTACCCAACACTCTAGTCATAGGTGACTCTATAGTCAGGCACACTGATGTTCCAATCACCAGGCTAAACAAGGAGAAAGTTACTTTCAGCTGCCTGTCGGGTGCCAGGATCCGCCACATAATGCACGCACTCAGGTCACTCCAAAACAAGTACAAATATGATTCTGTCATTGTCCATGTTTGTGTGGATGACCTGAGATGTATCTCCCTGGACTACATGAAAAGAGACATGGAGGAGCTCTCTGATCTTGTAGCCCAGGCAGGTATGACCCTAGCCCTCAGTAGCATACTGTCATCACCCAGAATGATACCACAGTACAAGGACAAAATGATCGACTTCAACAACTGGCTAAGCTTCTGGTGTCATTCTAAGAGGATCCAGTATCTGTCTGCCTGGGATGACATGATTGACAGACCATGATGCTTTGCCAGAGATGGCCTACACCTGTCGCCCTTGGGATTCCGGATACCAGCTAAGGCTCTTGCCACCTCTATAGTGCCTTTTTTAGGCAAGGATCAAATGACAGATTCACCACCATAACAGGTACAAGCAAGCAAAATCTGAGGGTAATGCTATTCAATGCTAGAAGTCTAAACCTCAAAATACATTCACTCGAGGCACTCCTTAAAATGGAGAACATCAACATCTGTGCAGTCACAGAGACCTGGTTCAAGGCTCAAGAGAGAACCCCTGCATCACCAGGCTATAATTCATACCGCACCTTTCGGCCACCTAACTTGGACTGAAACACTAAAGGCGGAGATGTGTCCATATTCATTAAGGATATCCACACCTCCAGACTAGTTGCTCAGCATAATGCATCTGAGATTATCCAAGTGCAACTAACTCTTGGCAAGACCACAATCCAAATTGTAACTTGCTACAGATCCCCCACCATGCCCCAGGATTCCCACTCTTCATTTCTTGATATACTGGAAAATATTAGGGTACAGCCCAACACCCTAATAATGGGAAATTTCAACTATGCCACCATTAACTGGGGAAACTACTCATGTACCAACTACTTTGCTCAATGTTTTCTGGAATTCATAAATTCAGATGCCTTGGATCAACTTATCCGCACCCTCACCAGGGGCCGCAATATCCTAGACCTGGTCATTACCATCATGGGCGACCGGTGTTCCATACCAGAGGTCACTTCCTCATTGGTCAGTTCTGACCAAAAGCTAATTACCCTAGACATCCACATCCCACCCCCACGCCATATTGGGGAAACCACAGTAAACAATTTCACCAAAGTCAACTTCATGCTTCTTAAGACAGAAATGGCAAACTTCATGACACCCATGCAGATGGACAATAGAGGTATGACTGCTGAATCCTACACAAATGCACTTTATAAGCACTTACACAAGTGCATGGATCGTGCTATCCCTAACAGAACCAAGATGCTATCCTCCAAAAAAAGGAAGCCAATCTGGTGGCCCCCTGCCATAAACAAACTCTACAACAGAAGAAAGAAACTGATGCAAAAAAGAGTAAAATACCATGATTGGAGAAACTCCCTGGTCAGCCTCAGTAAGAAGCTGAGATCCCTCATAAAATCTTCCAAAGCTAGTTACGAAAACAAAATCGTCACGGATTCTAAAGACAACCACAAAGCATTATATTGCTATGTGAAGAATCTCAATGGCAACACTCAGGTCTGCTCTGAGTTACAGCACAATGGCACTAAATATACAAAACCAACTGATATTGCCAACATCCTGGCAGATAGGTTCAGTCCTAACGTTATCCCCCTATCACCCCCTAAAGGGCCCATTTCTATACAGGAAGAATGCAAAGTTCCTGTAATCATGGCTGCACAGGTAAAAACCACACTCTGCAAAGCCAAGAACACAGCATCCATGTGACCTGACAACATCCCAAGATGTGTTCTTCACGAACTACAGAATAAACTGGCACCCCACCTAAGCACCATGTTCAATCATAGCCTCACCTCAGGCTTTGTCCCCACTGAATGGCGCACAGTGACGGTTATCCCACTCCACAAAGGGGGAGCCACCATGGACCCCGGCAACTACCGCTTATTTAGCCTAACGAGCCTGGTCTGCAAGGCCATGGAACATATCATCATGGAACTTATAAACAAAGACATTGGTAATCTCCAAACTCTGGATCCCACCCAGTTCGGGTTTGTAAAAGGCAGATCATGTCTCCTAAACCTGATAGACTTCTTTGAAGTAATGACCAAAGCCATAGATGAGGGTAAGGTAGTTCACACAGCCTATCTGGATCTTGCCAAGGTTTTTGACACCATCCCCCATTCTGGAATTATAGATAAACTCACTAAACTAGGTATAAATCCCTATGTCACAACTACGAACCATAATCGAAACTTCTAATGATGTGGACATCCTACAAAAGGGCCTCACTGAGGCAGATGCCTGGTGTCAAAGCCATGGCCTCAAGCTCAATGCCAAAAAGTGCATTGTCATCCCCTTTGGTAAAAACTCTGTACCCATGAGCTACCACATAGGTGGTTATCTACTAAACACTGAAAGTGTGATAAGACCTTGGGACACAGGTGGACAGTAGTCTCTCCTTTGATAATCACATTGCCACAGTAGTCAGGAAATCCTTCTATGTGGCACACCTCATCACAAAAGGTTTCTCGTCAGGGAAAAAAGAGGACATTGTTCCCCTCTACTCATCACTCATTTGACCCATTATAGAGTACAATACCCCTTTTGGTATGTACCTTACAAGACATCTACAACAACTGGAAAGGCCGCAGAAATACCTCACGAAGAGGATTACTGGCCTCAAACAGATGCCCTATGCAGACCGTCTCAAAAAACTCTAGCTTTACTCCATCGCATATCGCCTACTCAGAGGCGATCTCTGCCTAACATACAAAGCTATGTCAAACTGTTGAACATGCTCCACTTAAAGAAATCCCAATCCCTCCAAGCTACAGGCTCTAGGGACCTAAACCTTGTCACCACAATAAACAGGACATGCTGGAGAGATAGATTCCTGTCCCAGAGACTTCCCATACTCTGGAACAAACTACCTATCTATATCAAACAAAGCTCCTCATTAGCACTCTTCAAGAAAAATCTTGATGATTGGATGGGAAATAGGAAATTCACCCTAGGGATCACCTCTGTGGCTATGCTTGACAGGGGCACAGGAAAATAATTTTCTTGGGTGGCGAAAGCCAGGGTACCTTTTTGGCTAGGCTTATATAGTCCCTAGGGCCAATAGCCTAGTACCTACCTATGAACCTATGAACTAGGGGTGGCTGTCTTCCCAAAGGATACTATTATATATTTCTTGGCATGTAGTTTTAGTCCATGGTTATGGTGGAGTTATTTGTCTATGCTAACCCTTCTTGGAGAACATTTGTTGGTGGTGGATTCTGTGACTACTCCTAAACTGCAATCATCTGCAAATGTGGTCAGCTAAAGGCCCTAGACTTTAGAGAAGTAGATGCAAAAAAGCAGTGGTCCCAGAACCAATAGCTGATAGATTCCACTGGTGATTGGCCTTTTTGTAGAGGTGGATTCCCCAGTTCTAACTTCCTGGGCCTTGCCTGTGAGCTAGCTGGCTATCTGCTGGGTAACATAAGGGTTTATCCCTAACCTCTTGAGTTTGTCAAAAATGCCTTTGTGTGGTATTATGTCAAATGCCTTAGTCAGTCAAGGTAGGAAGTGTGAACCATTTTGCCCTCATCCATTGCTTTGGTGACCTTCTCAAAGAAGTCCACCAGCCTGAGTAGGAATGACCTCCCCTTGACAAAACCAAACTGAATTTTGACCAGTGTCTGGAGGTTTCCTATGTCAGTACTGATAATTTCTAGGATAATTCTTTCCATGGCTTTGCATATGAGACTAGTGAGACTTGTGGGTTTGTAGTTTCTATGGTCTGCAGATGGCTTGCCTACATTTGTGCAGAGGGATTATGGTTGCTGTTCTTCATTCATGAGGCACAGAGCCTGTTTGGAGACTACCGGTAAATCGTCATTCCAGAGGGCCTGATAGATCATGTCTGATGTTATGACAAACTCCAGACTTGATCAAGTCCTGGCCAGATCCTTAATGTTAGGGTCTGTTTTACTATTAGACTTGGGAGAACAAACACATGCAACTTTAAGCTTATTATGACAAGCAGAGCTATAGTCTGAAGCCTTTTGTTTTAACAGTAAGACTATGTTTAGAATGATGGGGTAAACAGGGTGTTACAATTGAAAAGAATTTAAGGATTAAGCTGGCAGTTTATCTCGCAGAATTATCTCATTGTCTCCCTCTACTCTTCCCTCATTAGGCCAATCATCGAGTACAATGCCCCATTTGGCATGTACCTCACTAGACACCTGCAACAACTGGAGAGGCTGCGAAATTACCTCACAAAGAGGATCCTAGGCCTTAAACACTTGTCCTATATGGATAGACTCAAAAAACTCCGACTATTCTCTGTCTCATATCGCCTACCTAGAGGCGATCTCTGCTTGACTTACAAAGCCATGTCTGACCCAGATCTGTTAGAAATGCTACATCTAAAGAAATACCAATCCCTCCGTACCACATGCTCCAGAGACCTCAACCTCATTACCACAATCAACAGAACATGCTGGAGGGACATGTTCATAACCCAGAGACTGCCCATACTATGGAATTGACTTCCCATACATGTCAAGCAGAGCACCTCACTGGCCCTCTTCAAGAGAAATCTTGATGAGTGGATGGGAAATAGAAAATTCACCCCAGGAATCACTCCAGTGGCTCTACTCGACAGAGGCACTGGAACTAAGGTTGGGTGGCACGATCCCAGGGTAATCCTATGGGCTAGGTTTGTAAAGGCTCCAGGGCCATTAGCCTAGTACATGCCTATGAACCTACGAACCTATGAACCTGTGTATTGTGAAATGTCACACCTCTAGCTGCCTGTGCACATCTTGTATTCCAGAGCATTTTCTGAAAAATAAACTTGAAATGCTAAGATAAACAGATGTAAATATTTTGTGAACAGTAAAAGATATTAAAACCATACAAATAGCAATGTAATCAGTAAGAAGTATTCTTTACAGTGATAACAGTCAGTGCATTTATAGTAAATACTGAAATATATTATAAGTTTCACAACACCTAAATTATTTTCCAAACTTTCACAAAAAAAGTTTCATGTCTTGAAAACTGTACAACTAGTAATATATTGCCAGAAAAAAATTGCTAACCAGACATAAATTTTCACATGACTACAAGAAATTCCTCTAAAAGTGCATGTTTATTGAGATATTTACAGAAACATGGAAACATATGTTTAATTGAATTATTAGCAGTACCAATAATACTGGAAATCTCTAAAGATGTACAGCTTACAGGCAAATATCAATGACAGCTTTCTTCAACAACATCTAAGGTTTCATCTAATGTCATGGAACAGTTTGTAGTCACTTAGTTTTTGAAGTATTAAGTACATATGGTGCTATTGCTTATTTTCATAATTATGAATAAACAGATAGCAATATTTCCAGTAAAGTGTTATATAAACCAGCATTTTCTGTAAATTTTCCTTTCTCCCACATTGGTGTTTCACACCATAGATCTCTTAGCTATGAAAACATGAACATAAATATGAAAATATAAATAATACGTGGCAAACAAAAATTAATCTCTCCACTGCAGGACATCATAGATTAACAATCTTAGTATTATTTTGTTAACAACTCCTTGCCCTTTCTAATACTGCCTGTTGTTAGCTGGTAATGTCACTTAGTTAAAGAAGCCAGACTAAAAAAGTTCTGGGCACCATAAGGAGATATGTGTGTGAACTGGAAGTATACAGAAAGGGTGTTATAGGCTTGAGTGAGTTAAAGAGCTGAGCTATTAACAGGCACCATCCATTAGTCCTGAGTTTGTTTCCTTCACTTTCTTCTTGCAAAATGTGAAACTCTGAGCAAGCCATTTAACTGGACACTGCTGCTGGGTCACCCAGAAATGGGACACTTTTGTCCAGTGAAATGACTCAGTTAACACAGACACACACACACACACACACACACACACACACACACACACACACACACACACACACACACACACACACACACACACACACATACACACACACACACACACACAACACACACGCACACTCACTGTGTTACGGAGCACAATAAACAGTGAAGTGAAATGTATGATGTACACATGTAGCCTAAATTAAATTTAGCACAGCTGCAATTATTTCATTTATCATTATTCATAGGTTCATATGTTAATAATGCGCTTGTTAATCTAGAAGAATGTCTGCAGCCTAACAAGATCCCAAATCATGATTACCCACAGACATGAATAATTAATACTCAGTTACAACCCACTTTAATGAGGGCTTAAGAGGTAGGCTCAGGATGTATTTAATACCTAACTTTGACCCTTTTCAGTGAGGACTTGAGAAGACAGACTCATGGTGTACTTAGTATTGCCCATCCATTCATGCAGGTTATGCTTAAAGTGGGTCAGGGATGCACTTTGTTTTACATGCTAGGGAAGTCTGTTTTATAAAAAGGGATTTTGTGAGAGAGAGAGAGAGAGAGAGAGAGAGCTCTATCTCATCAGCAGATCCTGTTTATATAGGTTCATAGGTTCATACTAGGCTATCTGCCCTAGGGCATTTATAAGCCTAGCCAGAGTATGTTTGGCTTTCGCCACCCATTTTAAATTAATTTTGCTATGCCCTTTTTTGAGGTTAGTATACTGTGCCTCTGTCTAACAATGACACAGAAGTGATACCCGGGGTAAACCTAAAATCTCCCATCTACTCATCAAGATTGCTCTTGAAGAGAGTCAATGAGGGACTCTGCCTAACCTGGACTGGGATTTTATTCCAGAGTGAAGGGAGCCTCTGGGTTATGAATCTGTCCCTCCAGCATGTCCTATTTATTTCAGTGCTGAGGTTCAAGTCTCTCAAGCGCGTAGCTCGATGGGATTTGGATTTTCTGAGGTGCAGCACGTCCATTAATTCCGGGTTGGACATGGCTTTATACGTCAGGCACAAATTGCCTCTGAGCAGGCGGTATGCCACTGAGTAGAGCTGGAGTTTCTATAACCAGGCAGCATATGGCATCTGTTTGAGCCCTTTGATCTTCTTGGTGAGGTACTTTTGGGGTCTTTCCAGTTGCAGCAGGTGTCTGGTAAGGTACATCCCAAAAGGGGCATTGTACTCAATTATGGGCCTGATGAGGGATGAGTAAAGAGGCACGATGACCTCCACTGATCTAGATGTGAATCCCTTCATGATTAGGTGGGCTATATAAAATGTTTTTCTAACCACTTTGGCCATGTGGTTGTCAAATGAGAGATTGCTATCAACTTGGGTCCCCAGGTCCCTAATTACTTCTTCTGTACTTAATGGATTACCACCTATGTGGTAATTTGTGGGCACTTTGTTTTTGCCAAAGGGAATGACTATACACTTTTTGGCGTTTAGTTTGAGGCCATGGCTCTGGCACCAGTTGTCTGTTTCTATGAGGCCCTTTTGGAGGATGCTTGTGTCAGCTGGAGAGTCTATTATGGCGCCCAGTTTGCAGTCATCTGCGAACTTGGTCAGCCACAGTCCTTCCGTGTTGGCCTGTACCCCCGAGAAATATATACCGAACAAGAGAGGTCCCAGGACTGAGCCTTGTGGGACGCCACTTGTAACTGGTTTGGAGTCTGACATGGCTCCAGCAATTCTAACCATGTGGATTCTGTCCTTGAGCCAGTTTGCAACCCATCTAGTGACATAGGGGTTTATATTTAAGCTGGTGAGCTTATCTATAATGCCCGAGTGGGGTATTGTATCGAAGGCTTTTGCTAGGTCCAGGTAGGCTGTGTGGACCACCTTCCCCTCGTCAGTGGCCTTGGTGACTGCTTCAAAGAAATCGACGAGGTTTAAGAGGCAGGATCTGCCCTTAACAAAGCCGAACTGGGTAGGATCCAGTGTCTGTAGGTCCCCAATATCTTTATTTATGAGGTCCATGATGATCCTTTCTATAGCTTTGCAGACCAAGCTAGTCAGGCTTATGGGGCGATAGTTTCCAGGATCCGTTGAGTCACCACCTTTGTGGAGAGGGACCACTGTTGCTGTACGCCACTCTTTGGGTACATATCCTGTAGTAAGGCTGAGACTGAATTTTGTTGGAAATTTAGATATCTTAAGAGGAAGTTTAGTGTGTTGTTTTGTGATTGTGCAGAAGGTCGCACAGGACTGGATTCTTTGAGTTCTGTAGGCCAGAGAGAGGACCCATATTAAGATTCTGTAGGAAATAAAGAGAGAGAGAGAGAGAAAGAGAGAGAGAGAGACTGAGCACCTGTAGTGCAAGGAGGACATGCCCTTGATTGTCATAGTGAAGAAACACTACTCTCTCTCTCTCTCTAACTGTGCTATATGCATAGACAAGCACTTAACAAAGTGGGCCTTATACTCTATTATGGGCATGATGAGGGAGAAGTGGAAAAGGAAGACAACTTCCTTGGGCCTTGAAGATACACCTACTGGTGATCAGTCTGGCCAGATAAAAGGATTTCCAAATGACAGGAGATACATGTTGATCAAAGAATAGATCATTATTTTCAGCTGTATATGAAGTGCTGAATATTGTAACCGATCTAAAAGAACTGGAAGTTGGATCATTAGAAAGGTGAAGGAGCACATTACATGGAAATAAATATAAAATGTGGGAAGAATACATGCATAATAATATTCAGAGGAGGAGGAGGAGTGAGGTTTAAGGTGGGAATTGAGTAATTTATGTAATATTGGACAGATGTTAGTTATAAAAAAGGGCACATGTGATATATTATGTATGTAACTGAACATTTTGATATGATTTATTTTCTTTTATATTAATGTATGTTTGCCTGTGTCTTAAGTGATAATTTAATAAAGGTGTTAAGAAAAGAATAGTTCCTTATCAATGAATGTGCACAGGTCTCTGATGGATGAATCAGTTTTCAAAGGGATCATGTCACCTATGTGGTAGGTGAATGGGTGCCCTTGTTTGCCAAGGGGCACAGTGCTGCATTTCATAGCATTAAGTTTAAGTCATTAGTCAAGACACCATTTATTGCTGTGTGTTAGGCCCTCAAGGAAAATCTAGAAGTCAGATGTGGAGTTTATGACAACTCAGAGTTTTCAGTCATGCACAAACTTAGTCAACTACAGGCCATTGGTGTCAGCTTTGGCATCAAAGAAATATCAAAAGGAAGTGGTCTGAAGACTGATCTTTGGGGGACGCTGCTGGTAAATATTATTTTCAATGACAGAGTGATGCCAACACCAGTAGTTTGGGTTCTGTCAGTAAGCCACTTTGCTATCCATTGAGTAACAAAGGGGATTACATTCAGTTTGATTAGCTTATTGATAATTCTGTAATGTGGAATGGCATTGAAGAGCTTTGCAGGTCCAGGTAAGGAGTGTGAACTAATCTGCCTACTTATAATGCACCAGTGACCTGTTCAAAAAAGAGCATTAGGTTCAGGAGACAAGATCTGCCATTAACAAACCTAAACTGGCTTGGGTCCACTGCATGTAGACTGTTTATATCCTTCTTAATAAGCGCCATAATGATGTGTTCCATTGCTTTACAGATAATGCTGCTAAAGCTTATAGACTAATAGTTCCCAGGGTCAGTACTAAGACTTCCCAGGTGGAGTGGGATTATGGGAGAACACGTCTTTAGACTTGCATGTACAGAGTAGGAAATTAGGTTTTTAGCAATTGTCAGCAATGTTTTTCCTCAGAAAACTGTTTTCAGCAATATAAATTTCATTACTTTCAGTTATTTCTTTACAGTGAACTCAGTATTAGCCTACAGGACTTCTGACATATCAAATGGAGAATTGTGAACAAGATTGTAATATTTCTGGACCTTAGCTTTGTAATGTTTTGAGATGATATTTCAGAATATTTTCTTAACTACACAAAAATGTTATTGAATTTCATGACAGAGAGAGAGGTGAGATACATTTTCTGTTGATGTGTAGCCTCACTGACCTTGATAGACATGCCTTCATATTACTGTTCATTATACATCTTTCAGGTGAAACATATAACCCTGCAGTTAGTTTCTGTGCTGAATACTTTTCAGTTAAGAAACAAAACCTGTCATTTTTTTAACTTCTAGACAATTTTAGTTTACTGCCCACAGTGAGAAAGACTGTTGAGATTCCACTGCAGCATCGCTTTCTTACATACGAGTTAAGATACTTTGTCACAGCTTGCAGTACATAACAGGCTTAATGTGAGTATGTATTTATTTATTACTTTATTTACTGGGATTGCCCAAATGGAGCATATAAGAATTCTCTTCAGCTGTGGCCTGGGGAGTAAAGCTCCATAAACTTTAAACAGTAATAAGTATGTCATAGTTAAAATGGCCAGAGGGGAAGCAAAGTACGCAGTTTAGGATTATACTTCATTAGTGATAACATTATATAGAGGATTATGATCAGAGACTTTTGTATTTAGAACATGGATGCAAAGAATAATTCCACAACTTGTAGCAAATATGAATTATCCACCACAAGAAGACTTCTTGTGGTGGACAATGGATGTAAAGAAATTTACCTCAAAAATTACTCTTGAGAGGTGAACCTTGGCATCTATGTCTAGAGTACATAATGAAGGATATGACTGGTTATATCTGATTATTATTATTATTTGGTAGTGTATAGAGCATTAACTGCTCCATGCACTAACAGTTACAGAAGAAAAGCAGTAGCAGCATAAAGTGATTTACTGGCTTTCAAAATCTCTGCAAGCTGGTAAAACACGTAAGTGTTGTCAAACAGACAACAGGCAAAAAAAAAAAAAAACAAGGCTTCCCTCTGAAGAGCAAAGGACACATGGCAGAGTAAATTATCTAACAGCTTTTAACGCTCTTTCACCTTCTGCCACTATTCTTTGCCAGATGGTACAGTCTGCTATTAGTCCCTAACATGAGACCTGACACTAGTTAGGGGTGTTTAGCACTGTGCTAACATCAGAAAGGTGCTTAACAGGCTTATATTTATATTTTTCTTTTACTGGAACATAATTACAGTGTTCCATGCACTAGTTCACATGACTAATGTGTTATTATAGCTGTGAGGTCTTTTAACAATTACATCTTGTCAGGCACTACCTAATCTTCTCACACACCTTTGCATTAGCAGCAAGAAGAGCAATTCCTAAGAAGTATATTAATTGTAGCTCATTTTATATCATTCTTTTTCATCATTAATATATGTCATCACAGAATCCGTTATTGATATAGGATAAGTCTTTGTTATTTTACACTGGGTCCAGTACTTGAACTAGTTAATGTGAGTGAGATGGCCTACTTTCAGTATAAATGATTTGCCTTAAATCTACAATATTATGCATTACTTATATACAAATGTAACAGCTCAATAAATGCAACTTTTTAGAATATTAATCAATATTCATCTGAAAAATCTTTGTTCAGTAAGAATAAGCAGGCTTCATCTGGTCTCATATAATTCAAATATGTATTCTTGTTTAGTAACGTAATATAATAATGTCTGTTTAGGCATAAATAGCAGAACAACAGAATGACTTATTAAGTGCTCAGCCTACATTACTTTGTTGCATGCATACTTTTCCATGTACTTTAGAATATTCTCAGCTGTTATACCTTCACTGTGCCATGGGATGGCAATACAGACACAGGCTTTCATGAGCACTGATTTGGACTCATTAAAAGTACATTATTCTGTTCATTATATCTCCTTCATTCCCTAGCTGCTGATTTCCCCTGGATACCTGGTTGGAAACTGTACCCCCTGATAATTCATATACTTGCTTCAGACAGCCTGCAACAAATGTTGCTAAGCAAAGAACTGCCACCTGTTAAGAATTCATGGTCCGGAGATGCAGTGAAGTGTGTTGTTTTCCCACACTAGTATTTTAAAAGGTTATAGATCATGTGTGCATAATAGGCAGAACATTAGGTCACTTGTCTCACTTACAACAATAATCCATTTTGATATGGGTCAGGTCGACACAAAGAGCCCACCAATAGCAGACTTATTGATGAAACTTATTCTTCCCCTCCAAACTAATGAAATTTTCAACTACCGGGTACTTAATTTAATAATGAGTGCCACACATCTGCTAGAAGCTGTTTGCCAAATAAAGCATCAGGGTTTGGTTTGAAGATCGCTGTATAAACTTTGATCGACTCTCTGCAGAGGCACTGCAGGATACCAAATTAAGGAAAAGAAACACAATAAGTGTGTGAGAAATAATGTTAATAAACAGTAAGTGGGAACAGGTTTAGTTTTTTTTTTTTTACTTTTCAAGCTGCTGTAGGTTCACATCAGACTATCTTGAGATAATGAATTACCTTAGGAAAAATTTCAGGCTGAAAGAAATGGATTTTCTTTGGATTTGCTTCAGCTGTTAGTTAACTGGAAATCCTTTCTCAAAGCTTTTATTTGAGAAAATTGTCTAAAATTTCAGTATTTTGCCCATCATATATTAAATTAGTTACTGTAGCCAAGAAAACTATAGCAAGTGGATTGATTTTTTTTCTTTCTTAAAACCATATTTGCAGTTTAGGTGCACTAAACATACTGCAACAGTTAAACAAGATGGAGGTGTACATTTAAACAGGTGCTTGTAATAGTGTCCTGTTTGCAATGGAAGGAATTTCCTAGAACATCTGGTTGGTAAAAATGCTGTGTATCAGTGAAACTTCTCACACTGGGCACACAGTGGAAGCCTGTCATTCCTGAAATCATTGAAATACCAACAGACCCATTAGCAATTTTAAACAATGGAGAGATATAATTAAATTACTGCAGTGTGCCCAATGGAGTTTCACTTCAGAGGTACGTGTCACATAAGAATCAAATGAATGTTGATACATCTCCTGACTCATCACAGAAGGCTTTCTTTGAAACTGGAATTCAAGATGAGTTTATGTGCATTATTTTTTTTTCTTTTCTTTTATTTAGAATAAGTACATTGGACTTACAAGCTTTATTTGGGTTACAACCTGCTAACATTAATAAGGTACACATGCAGTATATATCTGATGTTGAGCAAAATGTCAGACGAAGCACATGAATAAAATATAAATGCATAGAAAATATGCATGGATTCGTTCTGCAAGTTTTTTTGCCATGTAATTAGCATGTACTGAGGTCTGTTAGCAACTATTATTGCACATGGCAGCATACAAATGTGTAAATAGTTGATAGTAGATATGAAAGACATGAGAAAAAGCATTGGGATAAAGAAGAATGTATCCCTTAAACAACATACTAATTTTGTCTTCAGGGAAAAACAAGTACATGGTATTTTTTTCTTATTTTAATACATTTAATATATATTCAAATATACAAAAATGCAGAATTCTAATTTATTGTCTGCTTATCTGATGAGAAATATTTGTTGCCATTACAAAGCAGGTTTCTGCTTTCTGTTTAGTATTACACATTGGATTACGACTGTAAGCAGCAAAGAAGCTTCCCCAGGTAGTCGTAGGTTTGATTCTGTCACTTGACACTTCTATTATAGGTAACTAAACAGGTCACTGGAACCTCATCACTAAAATAAGTCTCTTGTACATTATAGGTCCTATCCAAATAACAAATAAATGAATAAAAAATAACTAAACACATCTGACTGAATATCTTCAGGGACTTTTTCGTTTGAAATAATGTACTGTCTTCAGCTGATTTTTTGAATTATCATCCATGTGGGATGAAAACTGTATACATAAATGTAAGCACCTAGTATGCATTACCAAGTTCATAATACATTGTTTCCAAAATTTATGTCGCATTTCAATATTATAGCACAGCACATCTCTGGTATTCTTTACTTCAGTCCTGTACACTGAAATGTTCTTCTTATCCTTACAATGAGGTCATTTCACCTGAAGATAAGGAATGCGCATTTAATGTATAGTGCAATGTCATATTAACATGCATGGATTGTAACACATATCCAGTTATTTAGGTAATATGTCAATCACATCTATCATGCATAGTGACAATATGCAGATGACATCACTCATACTTCCATCATATACTTTGGTTATATGTAACCAGTGTATATGAGTTTCACAGGCCACATATGTGAAAAGTATGAAAGAAGCTTTATCCTAGTATTAGATATTCTGTTATCTTTTCATATTTAAAGACAGAGTAATGCCACTTTTCAAACCAGAAATGTTCTTGAATGAAGGAAATTTAGGGTTCATAGAAATAATAAAACATGAGTAATATGAGAAAATAAAACATGCATAATAGTACAAAGTCTTGTGTGCAAAGTGGAGTTTCAGACACTTAAAGACATGTCACAATCTAATTTAATATGCTGAATGTATAATATTCAAAAGGAAGTTACAAAGAAAGAAACTGGAAATTACACTGCAGATACAGTTAAACTGTGCACATGACGGTAATAAGTAGCATCCTTAGTGGTCATTTCAAGAACAACCATTGAAGTTCTGCTCAAAAAAATTGATCAAGGGCTACAGAAAATAGAAAAAGTAAAGTTCTTTACATCTTTTCCTAGTTTAGAATATTCATGCAAAGTCAGCTGATTGCTGGAATAATTAAGTTGCTGAGAACTGCAAGCACAACAACATATTCATTGTTGTCAATCCGTATGTTAGGCGCTACAGAGCAAAAACTGTATTCACAGGCTCAGTGAATGCTTTAAAAAATACAGGGTCAAATTCATTAAAGTTACAGTGAGGTGTGCATACTTGAGCTAATGTTTTAGAATTTAAAGATAGCTATCACAGAGCTCTTGCACCATGACATGTGACACCATGGTGAGCTGTGTCCACGACTGTGCTAGATGTTAATGAGGCAGTCTGGGGGAAAAAGCATATGCTAATTAGCCATGCGCCATCCCCCCACCCCACCTCTAGAACTGCTTCTGGGAGGGCATCTATGCATTGAGTGAGTCACAGAATTATCCAGGCACATATATTAGCATGGGTAATCCTTGCACTATGTGGTAGTGAACATGGTCGAAAAGCCCTGTATATTCACATCAACGTAGAGGTAAGTGCTGGGGTGTTTAGTGCTAAGGTAGAGTTAGATGTTCTATGCATGACTATATACAAGGGGATGCAAGTGTGAATGTATGAGCGACAGCATGTATCTGCCTGGAACATGGATGCAGGAGAGTTAGGGAGTAAGTTAGGCAGGTGTGAGTTTGTGTGTGTGTGTGTGTGTGTGTGTGTGTGTGTGTGTGTGTGTGTGTGTGTGTGTGTGTGTGTGTGTGTGTGAAAATGGATGAGTGTCACAACACAACTGGGTGGGGATGGGATTATTTTTTGTGTGTGTAGTGGGGATTATGGTGGCTGTCAGACTTCCACACACCCCTAGACTAACTAGCAGAGTATGGAAAATTGAGTTGAGACACTAGTCATGAGGGAAAATGTTACATTAATGCCTAAGTGACACTTAATCAGTACAGGGATCGGGGGTGGGGGAATCAGTAGCCTCCATGAAAACCTCCGTACTCCTGTCTGAATGTCACTTAAATACTGCAGACACTGGGTGTTTGGGGAACAACTGGCCATCAGGGATAACTCTTACTCATGGTTAACTAAAAATTATGGGATTACTAGGTGGGAAGAACCACTAGCCACCAGGGTAACTCCTTAAATGAGTACCTGAGTGGCACATAAACAGAATGTGGATTGAGTGGTGATGGAAAACACTAGGAATACTCAGTATGATGTGTCTTAAAGGCACATATCAAAAAAAAAACATATCTGTCTCACAAACATGTTGTACTTAAAAAGGGGATAGAGAGGAATTCGGCTTCACATGCAGGGAACTACTACTCACCAGGGATAAGCAGAGTGCCTTAGAAGGCACTAAACAGACTTCAAATCCTGTATGATCCCACCTCCCATAGAGGATATTAGTCTTCTGCATCACCCCTAGACACCAAGGATTTATTTTTAAACTAAACAAATGATAAAAAAAAGAAAACGTTTTGGGGGATTTGAACCATACACCCTTGTCACAAAGCACAGGTACATTTTCCTGAATTACCAGGGCAGGAGAAAAGGAGGTGCCATGGACATTCTAACAACAGGGGCACATATGGGGTATATGGCGTGTGCACATTTGCATTTTATGGTGCGTTTGTGTGTGTGTGGGAGAGTGACTGAAGGTGAAGCATGCATGTGCTAACACGATCAGGCCACCACTGTTAGCTTTCACAGGAAGTGCTAATCTGCATTTCTCAGTAGTTAACTACAATTCATAGATATGCAAATTAGCCAGTAATGAAGTCTTTCCTCATTACAGCTATTGTGTCTATGAAGCACAAAACAGCACTTCATGGAAACAGGGATTTTTTTCTGCAGCCCATATGTCCCTCCGTGGGGTTCTAAATGAATCTTCAGGTCTGTGCATAACAAGATATCCCGATAGCTACAAAGTAAGGAAAGCTAAATAGCTCACCTCATTGAAAAGGTAATGATGATATGGCATTATCAGAAGCAACATTGTAACATTAGATTTTACTGTATCATATCAATGAGCACAAACAGTAACTCTTGAAAGAATATCCTATAGCAGCATCATGAACGAATATGTCCTGTCATATAGTAATATAACACTTAGTGTTACATACATAAATGTATAATGTGCAACTAAATTAAGACATCTAATTTGTCCACTGTAATGGTTTTCACTAGCAAGTTTCACACTACCGTTGAAGAGAAGATTGTTATCAAACAGTTGCATGAATTTTGCAGTCCACACATTATAAACATATGCATGTCTCAAATGTCTTCAGCTTTTCCTCACAGTTCTCCTGTTCCCCTTAAAAATAATTTTATGATAAATCAGTAAGGATTACATATATTAAATGGTGACATACATTACACTTTACGTTATTATAGGTTTATAGGTGTACATTAGGCTAATGGCCATTAGGGCCATTATAAGCCTAGCTGTGCAATCTAAATCTGACCCACAAATTTGACTTATATAGGTAATTTACTGACTGCCTCTGTCCATCAGATATATAGGAGCAAGACCAGGTGTGAATTTCTGATTGCCCATCCATTAGTCCAAGTTGTACTTAAAAAGGGGACAGGGAGGAATTCGGCTTCACATGGACAGGGAGCCTGTTTCATAGGTTCATAGGTTGGTACTAGGCTATCGGCCCTAGGGCCTGTACAAGCCTAGCTATAACAATTCCCTGGCTATTTCTTTCCACAATATTTACTTCTCTGGACTTCCCCCTTTACTTCACCAGAAAATGGGAATTCTCTAATAAACATATCTGTCTCGCAAACATGTTCTATTTATATCACAAGCAAAATGTAGGTCTTTTAATTTAGTAGTTCTGATTCTGTTTGTTTTGTGGATGTGTAAGAGGTTCATCAAAAGAGGGCCCAGGGATGTCCTGTATGCCAGGTAAAGATCACCTCTCAGACGTCTGTATGATACCAAGTAAAGAGACAGGGCTTTGAGGTGATCAACATATGGCATAGTGTTTACTCTCTATATTCTTTTTGTAAAGAAACTTTGTGGACCTTCCATTTGCTACGTGTCTGGTCAGGTACATACTCTAGGGGCATTATATTCTCTGATGGGTTTGACAAATACCAAGTACAGTGATACTATGTGGTTGGGAGGGTGGCCTAATGGTTAAGGTGTTTGCCTTACAAGCACAAGGTGCAGGGTTTGAGTCTCACAATGGATAATTGGCTAGGCTTACAATGGCTCACAAGGGCAGTTAGCTTAGTACTAACCTATGAATCTCTCTGGGCTAAATGCCATGCCCTTGCTTATATGTGGAGAAACATAGAAGGATTTTCTTACTAACTCAGACACATGCTGTTCAGAGGCTAGGTTACTGTCTAATATGAGTTCCAAAATTCCTGACTCAGCTTTTAGGTGTGTTTTATTGATGACATAGTTACCTGGGGTGGAGACTTCCCAATGGGTACTATAATGCATTCATTGGTATTGAGTTTTACACCATGTCTTTGGCAGCAACTGTTTGGGGGTTCTCATCCTGGGAGGATTCGATGCATGCTCCCGGCCTATAATTATCTATGAACTTGATCAGCCAAAGGCATTTTGACATTGGCTTTGACATCCAAGAAGTAGATGCCAAAGAGGAGTGGGCCCAGCACAGAGCCCTAGGGGACACAATTTGTGACTGGCATCTTTGTGAAGGTGGCCTCACCAATTCTAACCTCCTGGTTTCTATCAATGAGTATGCTAGCTACCCAGTGAGATATAAAGGGATTTATACCTAGTTCCCATAAGTCTTTTGACAATGCTAAGTGGGGTATTGTATCAAATGCTTTAGCCAAATCTGGGTAGTTAGTACCATTTTCCACTCTCCCATTGCATAGTGACCTATTCAAATAAGTCTACCAGATTCAGTAAGCATGAATTTTCTTTGACAATGCCAAACTGGGATGGATCCAGTGTATGGAGGTCTCCTATGTCTTCACTGATAATTTCCATGATAATTCTTTCCATGGCTTTGAAAATAAGACTAGTCAAACAAATGGATCTGTTGAAGGTCCTCCCTTATGAAGGGGAATGACTGTTGCAGTCCTCCATTCTTGTGGCGCAAAGCCTGTTTTGAGACTATAGTTAAATAATGACTCCAGGGATTCTAATAAGTCATATTTCAGACTATTCAGTTGGCATCCTGGGATGTTATCAGGACCCAATGTGGCCATGTTCTTACCTTTAGTGAGTGCAGTCCATACATGCTCACTAGTTACAGCTGGAGGAGTTTTGTGGGGATAAAGTTGGAACTGAATTTGTCTGCTAAAAGGTTTGCGATATCACCAGGCTCAGTGCATGTGGCAGCACTAACCACCAGGTCAGCACATTGCTGTGTGCTGCCCTTGAGATTTCGGACATAGCTGAAGAAGGCCTTATGGTTATCTTTCACCTATGAGGTTATCTTAAACTCAAAGTTGGCTTTGCTTGACCTAATTAGCTCTCTTAGTTGCCTATTTACTTTGATGATAGAGTTTCTATTTTTATGGGAATTACCTTTCCTGATTGTTGCCATATTTTTCCTTTTGTTGCATATGCTGTTTAATTTAGCATGCCACTATGTTGGTTTGTCTCTAGGGCTAGTCCTTGGCTTACTTCTGACATGGTTATACAGAGTTTTTGGGAGCAATTCAGCATAGACTGCTGTGCTCTCTGTGTTTAAAGGAGCATTGAAATTTGTCAATCCATCACTTAATAAAAGATAATGTGCCATGGAATACTTCCTGTTAGCGGTCTTAATGGCATGGAGTTGATTTTGATTTCAAAGCAGACAGCTTTATGGTAGGACCTTTCCAAGGAGGATAAGACATTGGGAGAGAGTGATGCAGCATTCTCCTGTATTTGTAAGCATGGGGTCCAGTATGTTGGGGCCTCTGGTGGGTGTATTGTATTTCTGAAGTCCAGGCATCTTTATGAATGTAGATTTGAGGCTGTGTAGGATTTCCAGTCTCTAGAGGGTTAATTAAAGTCTCCCATGACTATGGTGTTATGTTAGAATGTAAGTGTCTCCAAAATGTCCAGGTGTACATTATGAGTTTCTTGTTACATGAAGGGTGTCCTGTAGGTGGCTAGGATATGGTACAGGATTTTTTCTGTGGTGATCTGCACATGTACAAACTCCAGCATATCATTCTGTTTGACCACTCTAGAGGCATGCTTTTTATTGATATGTATTGACATGTCTCTACCTTTAGTCCTGTGCAGCTACTGGTTTAAAAGTGTGGCAGGCACTAAACCCTTGCAATCCCGGGGTATTCTCTGCCACATTAAGCCATGTATCAGTAACTGCACAGATGTCTATATTCTCCAGTGTGAGGAGGGCTTGGAGAGAGTATAATTTTTTGCTTAGGTTCCTGGAACTGAGCAGTAAAACTTGAGGTTCAGTTGAGTTGATTTTGCTATGTTGGTAGATTTGTCAATTCGGCATTGCCTAAAAAAAGGCAATATGGGGGTGGATAAAGATTTAGCTAGTATTTGAAAGCCTAGAGGAGAGAGGTGCAGTTCATCCTTGGCAAAGCAATGTGGCCTGTTAACCATAGCCTCCCAAGCTGACAAATACTGGATTCCCTTAGAATGACACCAGAAAGACAGCAATTGTTGAAATCAATCATGTTTTGCTCATTTTGGCATCATCCTCTGTGATGGTAATATGCTTCTCAATTCTACACTCATAGCAGCCTGAGACACCCAGTCTGAAAGCTCCATAATGTCTATCTTCATATAGTCCAGGCAACCACATCATCTCAGTTCATATAGTCCTACATGGACTATGATGGATTCAGACTGTTACCTTGTCATAATAACTTGATTGCATGAGTAGTTTGGCAGATTCTGTCTCCAGATAAACAACTAACAGTATCTTCTCCTTATTCAGCCTGGTTAGAAAGATGTCAGCATTTCTTCCAATGGAGTCTCCAGTGATGAGAGTCCTGGGAAGTGTGCTTGCTTGGCCTATGGGCTTAGTGTTTGGGAATGCTCTGACAGTAACAGTATGTGTGGTGTTAGCTGTTTTTTTTTTTCTGAATGCTGGTGGGCTTTCTGTGGCATAGCTTTGACAACAGGTGATCTATAAACAATGGAGGCTGATAACCCATCCAGCCACTCATTTTCAATATCCCTTTTATCAAATTAAAGATTATAAAAGGCTGCAACTTGCCACTGCAAGCAACATTCATAATGTAGAAAATATTCCAGGAGAAGATTCCAGCCATCACACGACACAGGTGTACTCAAAATAAAAATGCATACCTGGGCAGTTGTGAGGACGGATAATTTTGTTAGGCTGGCTGAATCACGTGTTTTAAATGATACCCTATTTATAAGACTTTTTAACACATTTGAAAACTATGTACTGATGAAGGGTGTTAACCCAAAAGCTTTACTGGATTAAATTATTTTTGTTTTTTAGTGTCCAACAGTGTGTTCTGAGTTTTTGGAGATTATCGAAGTTCACACCAAGAATTTTTCAGTTGTGAGGACTGCCATTTGCCAAGTTGCATTTATTTGGCATGTGGGTGGAAAGCAGAGTTCCAGACAAAAATGCACGTGGATTAATGGAGGATATGCAAAATACAGAAATAAAGTATTTCTCTTCTCTGCCACTTTCTACTTTTAATACTACCATTAAATATATGCCACCTGTAATCTACATATTCCCACCACCTAGCTATCAGATTCTATCTTCATCTATCCTACTGTTAAGTTTAACTCTCCAATTCTACCTTCCCACTACACTTGCCTTTCCCTTTTCCTACTCCCCCCCCCAAAAAAACTAAGCTGTATTGTTAAATATTTCTAACTGTATAATTTTCCTGCATGCTAATGTTCCATTGTTACTGTATTGTGCCTTTTTACAACATATGTGCTGTTTAGATAGTTTTCTGTATTATTTCACTTGCTTTATAAGTAATTGTTTCCTTACAAATTCATGTAATAATTTTCATGTAACTTGGAGCTTTTCTCCCTGGGCCTCCACTGAAAATGGGTCTCAAGTCCAGTGAACTTTTCTGGTCAATAAATAAATAAATAAATAAATAAACAAGTATGCCAGACCGGAACCAAACCAGTGAACCATGCAGTATTAGTCGTAGTGTTAACCACTGCAACATAGTGCTGCCCCTAGATTGCATATATAAGTGAAAATACAAAATCAGTGAGTCCAAGCATTGCTCATACTTCCTTACAATTTTGCTAGTACAGATAGCAAAGCAAAGTAAATCCATCTAAGAAAAAAAATGACTAGAAGACATAATATAATGTTAAGAAAGACTGTTTTTTTAGCCATTACTGTTCATATATGTTATAAATAATGGAAATTATGTGAGAGTTATGTGAGTGGCTGCAGTGGTGCAGTGGTTAGCATTGTCGCCTTACAGCAAGAGGTTCTCCTGTTCAATTCTTGGCTGGAGTGCCTTCTGTGTGGAGTCTGTATGTCCTCCCCATGGGAGAGTAATGTTGAAAGATATGCAGGTAGGTATGGGTGTGCCTTCTTTGAAGGTTGGGTGTTGGGCTGGCAACTTGGCACTGTAAAACTCCACTGCTAATCATTAGTGGACTGGACTTCTGCTGTGGCAACCCCTAACTGGGAAAAGCTGAAAGACATTGGTATGTAAGAATGTACCATGGTGAAATAATTCAAATCTGAAATGAGTTGGTCATTCCACAATGAAGTGTGAGTAAAAGAAAACAGTATTTATGTAAAAAACTAAAGAAATATACAAAAGTAACATAAATACCAATATATCAATTCAATAGTGCATTTTTTTTTGTCAGTTTGGACAGATTAAAGTTTAGATTATATTTAAAGTACCTTCTCCCCTACTGCATCTTTCCCAAAGAAGCTAGATAAGCCCTAAAACTAAAGATTCGAGTATTGGAACAGCAGAAAGTGTTACATAACACTTGACTTATTCTAAGGTGAATTTTATAATATGGTCAGTTTAAAAAGGATATGGCATTAAAGATCCTTGAAAAGGGTAAGTCCTATGAAAATATTATCCCAGATATTAGTAAATAGTTGTTACTGAAAAGTGATATGCTTATATTCCTGATATCTTGAATGTATTCTGATCAACATACAGTCAATACATCTGCTTTCATCTTCAAAGGAAAACAATATCGTTAGTGTGGATTCACTTCAGAAGCTCAAAGTACTGAAATCTTGAATTTCAGTATCTCGAGCCCAAGAAGCCGAATCCACATAATAGCAAAAGTTTAGAAGCGCAAAATTCAAAACCTCGAATACTGGAGGTTTTGAATTTCGCACTTCTAAAGTTCCACTATGGTCATGTATTCAGGTAAGTGTGTGTGTGTGTGTGTGTGTGTGTGTGTGTGTGTGTGTGTGTGTGTGTGTGTGTGTGTGTGTGTGTGTTAAGGGGTTTGGGTAGGGGCTGTGGTGTTTGTCAGTGTGTTTTGTTGCTGTGATGTGTGTGTGCGTAGAGAAAGTAGCTTGTGTGGTGGTGCTTTGTGTGTGTGTATGTAGTGCGACCTCGGAGTGAGAATATTTAAGTAGGGGGGTGTGGGGGGCTTGCCCTCCTGCTTTCTTGTAGTAGAATGATTGTGTATTTGTGTGGTGGATGGTGTGTGTGTATGTAGTGAAACCGCAAAATTAAAAATCTCCGGTATTCGAGGTTTTGAATTTCACGTTTTTTAGTTTTTGTTGTTTTGTGGATTCAACTTCTTGGGCTCGAGATACTGAAATTCGAGATTTCAGTATTTCGAGCTTCTGAAGTGAATCCAGTTAGTGTACCCCCCCCCCCCCCCGATTTGATTAATCTCAACATTATTCCATCAGGTATTTATCCAAATTAAGAGCTCAGAGTACTAGTCCTTTGCAGTAACTCCCAAGGGTAGAGTCCTGCTGTGCTAGCAGGAAATGATATTTCAAAGATAAATATACCAAGTTTCAAAATATCTGTCAGGCATCTCATAGGAATGGTGAATTTTTATAGAGATTTTCTTGAATTAAAAAAAAAGTAAAAAAAAATCATGGCTAAACATTTGTCTCAGCTACTAAAAGAAAATACAGCAAATGAAAATAATTCTTTTATAGAAAAACATGATAAAGATGCCCTCATTGAAGATAATAACTAAACAATAATGTCCTTCAGGGTAGGTGTTTACAGGGAAATAAAGGTCTGCCCTGGGGTGTTCTGATGTCCAATGCTGCAGGCGGATAGCCTCACCACCCCTGGAAATTCCATTGTTTCCTGATAATACCTACCCTGGATGGCATTACTGCACTTAGAAATTGGGCTATCTGTTAAATTGTTTTGTTTTTGTTTCTTTTAATTAAAGTATACATTTTTATAGTTTTTTAATGTAAAATAGTTCCTCCTTGTAATGTTTCAAATCTGCTATAGCATATGTAATTATTGTTGGAGGAAGTATTTTACATCTAAAATATATTTTCTAAGTATTTAATGTTGATATAGGCTGACTCATACAACTGCAGAAATAAATACAGACAGACAGACAGAGAGACACTTGCACATAGATGTAGAGGCGCAGACAGACTGACAAACCCACACATACACAGAAACAAGCATAGACATGCGCCCAGCAGTAACAGCTTTCTTGACTGAGTTCACTTTAGGTATTTCATTGTGATCAAATGAATGAAAAATGTTATAGAGTACAAAGCTCTGGAATCCCCTCCCATGCCTCTTGACTGTCCCTAATTTTGCTCTTTCTCTTAAAAATATTTTACATTTCTGGTAAATCAGTGAAGAATACTATCAGTTGTTCATAAGAGTTACATTTGTCTCTGATTCTATGTCTCTATTTACCTTTATTCAAAATTCACGATCAAAGATGAAAGGTATGCACTGAGCTTTGTATTTACTTTTCCCTGTCACTTCCTCTCTCTTCCACACATACACACACGTGCGTGCGCACACACAACACACATTCGGTTTACTTTTTTTTTACATTTTATACTTGTTAACAGCAAAGCTACATTTAGTAAGAGCTAAAAAATGGCATATTTTTTTCACTGCACGTTTCATGGCAGCCGAATGTGCTACCATGAAGAGACTGACTTGTTTTTTACCAGGCAATGTCTGCACATGAATACCTCGATGAGGAATATTCATTGTTCAATTTGACCATTATCTACAGCAGAAGTAATAACTGGAAAACTTGAAGAAAATACTGAAATAACTATGATATGATAGCAAAAAAAATCAATGAGAACAATCATCCTACAGCACAGTGTACTCCGAAATCTATGTTGGTGAACAAGATCTCTTGTAGGAGCGCCTATGGCAGAGAAGTGGATTTAAAAAGACAAATTAAAAATATGGCTCTGGTCTTACTATCCTCCCTTCCCAGGTGGCACACAACTTTAACATCTGTAGAAATACATCAGCCAGTGCTGAACCAAATCGAATATTTCTTGAAATGGCATCACCTGCTGCCTTCCGAATACCTGATCAAGAACCAACTGCTTGGGTTCTAACTATCCAAATGCAGCAGGTCAAAATCATCTTTAAGTGCAGACCAGTGGTGACTTTCTTAGGTACAGTGGGATCATCATGTATGTGAAGCTACAGGGAATGTCTTAATTCCTTAGTATTTTGTGACTATAGAATTATTAGTATATAAACGTCCAGGGATGTGGGCAGCATGTCTTCTGCACAAACAATGCAGGATGGACATGCCTCCCTAAAAAAAAATCCTATTTCCAAGTTTTAGGTGGACTGTAGGAGAAACATGATCTTGATCAGCTGTCATTGAGCAACATTTTTATGAACAATTATGCTCTGAACATTCTTAGCAGAAAGTTAAAAAGCTCCATATGTGTTATTCCACAGCAAGACAAAATGATGTCTGAGGTCAGTGAACATGGATAGCATAATCATCACATCATTGTAACAATATAAGACAAGAATATGCTATCTATGCATGAGGAGATAGTCCTCAGAAATAAATATGTTACTTCATTGATTCATGTTGGCAATATCTGTTGGCTCAGTATAGGAGGTACCATTGTGCAGTAACTACGAGCAAATCTGGGTATTGCCGTGGAGATTTTTGATATAACTGTTGAAGGCTTTGTGGTTGTTTTTAGTGTCTGCTAAATTCTGCCTTCATAGCTAGCTTTAGAGGTTTTGATGAGGGATCTCAACTTTTTGTTGAGGCTAATAAGGGAGTTTTTTCATTCTTGGGACTTCACCTTTTTCTGCAACAGTTTCTTACTTCTGTTGTAAAATTTGTTATTGCCAGGGGACCACCAGATTGGCCTCCTTTTTTTGGAAGAGAGTGTTTTGGTTCTGTTGGGTATGGCTAGTTCCATGCATTTATGTACATGTTCGTACAGTGCATTGCTGTATGATTCGACGGTCATGCACCTATTTTCCATTTGCATGGGTAATGTGAAGTTATCCACCTCTGTTTTTAGGAGCCCAAAGCCAGCTTTAGAGAAGTTTTTCATGGTGGTTACCTTTGCTGATGGTGTGGGTGAGATGTGGATTTCCATGCTAATGAGTCTGTGGATGGATCTAACCAGGGAGGAATTGACTACTGGTGTTGAGTAATGGTTGCCCATGTTAGTAATAACCAGGTCAAGGATGTTGCTTCCTCTAGTGGGGGTAGGAATGAGCTGGTCCAGTGCATTGGAATTAATGAATTCAAGGAAGTGTTGGGCAAGTGTATTGGTGCATGAGTAGTTTTCCCAGTTGATGGAGGGGTAGTTGAAGTCACCCAGTATGAGAGTGTTGGGTTGGATCCTAATAGTTTCCAAGGTGCTTAGGAACGTGGAGTGAGTGTCTTGGGACATGGCTGGGGATCTATAGCAGGCTATGACCTGAATCGCTGTTTTACCCACTGTTAGTTCTACCTGAAATATCTCTGATACATTATGCTGGACTACTAGTCTGGAGGTGTGCATATCCTTAATGAATATGGAGACTCCACCGCCTTTGGAGCTTTGGTCCATGTTCTGGGGCTAAAAGGTGTGGAATGAGTTATAGCCTGATAGCACAGGGGTGTTTTCTGCTGCTTTAAACCAGATCTTCGTTACAGCACAAATGTTGATGTTCTCCATTTTGAGGAGTGCTTTGAGCGAGTGCATCTTGAGATCTAGACTTCTAGATTTGAGCAACATGACCCTCAGATTGCATTTATTTATAGCTGCTATGGTGGTAATTTGGTCTTTGGAACACTGCCTAAAAGAGGTACTATAGGGGTGGCAAGAGCCTTAACCAGTATCCAGAAACCTAGGGGTGACACATGCAGGCCATCTCTGGCAAAGCATTGAGGTCTGTCGATCATGTCATCCCAAGCAAACAGATACTGGATCCCCTTAGAATGACACCAGAAACTTAACCAATTATTGAAGCCTCTTTTTCTATGACTGGGAAATAAAATAAACACAGTCCTGAAAATCTTCATTGAAATTTTAACTTTTTCTGAAGGGAAAATAACCATAACAAAGTATAGTTGCTTCATCAGTGGATGTGTACTGTCTCATTTTGAGGCTTTGTTCAGGACTGGGGAATAAAACAAACAGTTCTGAAGATCTTAAATGTTAACTTTTTCTGACTGGAAAATAACCATAACAGAGCAGTTTTATTCTCTCCAAATACAAGCAAGCATAATAATACTGAATTGTCTAAACCAAAAAATTACCAGAGTTCAGTTTATTGCAATGTCCTTTTCAGTCCTGTACAGGTTATGTGCTCATTTCATTTGCTCATAAAACAATTTATTTACAACAGAAAAGAATACAGTTCCTATAACACAGCCCAGTTCAAAAAATTGTCTTTAAACAGTTTAGCCTTTCTTCAAGGAGGCAAAAATGAGCAAATTTCAACACCCTTCCAGTATATAGCTGGTTTAACCATAAAATGCAGAAATAGTAGACAGGTTTCCAGTCATCAGCAAACAAAAGCTATTCTCTTATCAGACCCATAAGTAGCAGAATATCGTACTGTCATCAAGGTTTCAGGCCACATTTTCCATTGTGCATTCAGACATTATCCCCTGAAACTAACCCTCCTCTTCTCGGTAAAATCTAACACTCCTCAGCTCTAAGAAGAATCCATTTAAAATATTCATCTTCTTTTCCACAGAGGGAAATGACTGCTCCTCAAAGTCATCTCTTTTGAGTGTTCATTTTGTGAATTTCTTTGCAACTTCAGCCCACATTAGTTCCTTATAACTATAGTTCTACTCTGTCTTAGCTTTGAGTGTGAATTAACCATTTTATTTTCTGCAGCCACTTGGGGATCTAAGGGCAAATCCAGTCTAGCTATTACTTACTGAAATACATTCTATCACCAGTCCAGCTATAAACTATGTTCCAATAGATGTAGACTTTTGTAGGGCAATGTACATCTCAATGTTTATTGGTGATATCACAGGGCCTGATTTGAGAAGAGTATCTAATGAAATTGTATTTGTTTATTTATTTGTTAAATAGATGAGTGGGCTGGCAGAGGTATCTTTTTCAGCAATAACTTGTGCCAAAGGCATATGTTAGAATGAGCCAATCACAGTTACAAACTCTCACTAAGAAATACAGTTGTTGTGTCTTTTGGCTTTTCCCGGTTAGGGGATGCCACAGCGGAACTCCGGTCCGCTAATGATTGGCAGTTGATTTTTATGTACCGAGTTGCCAGCTCTGCTGCACAACCTTCAACGAAGGTAGGCCCATTCACGCATGTCTCCAAACAGAAGACGCTCTAGCTGAGAATCGAACCAGACAGCGTCTTACTGTGAGGTGACAACGCTACCGCAGCACCACCACCGCAGTCACTAAGAAATACAGTGAGATGAAGAAATTTAATATGCTACATTTTTCATGCTAATACAACAGTCATGTGACATTTAAATGAAAGTATCATGATAAGAAAGAGGCTAAATAATGTTATCAAGGATTAGTGAAAAATAAAGCAAACAGAAACGTTAAATTAGTTTGGGTGTCAGACATAATTAAAGAGTTTAGACTTGGCTAGTAGAATTCTTGGTGGAAAAGATTCAACCATTTTCTCTTTAGTCAATAATATCATCATGATTCTGATAGTGTCACCTTAGGTAAATGGAGCAACAGCTCTTCTGAAAACAATAACAAATGCCTACCAATCTGACATCTCAGTGCACATACTATTGCACAGGGAGAGGTAGGGTTTCCATCTTTTGAAATGACAAAAGTGGGAGGCACAGAAAAAAATTACATTACTACTGGATTTGTCCAACATGAGATTGTCACAGCATATGACCAGAACTAATACAATGGGGGCGGGGGGCACTAAAAATGTGCTACAAGGCCATGGATAAAACTAAGTAGCAGTATTCAGAATCGTCTCTAATTTCTTATACTTTGGTAGATGAGCATGGTTCCTACTCAAGAAGTTTCATTAAAAGTCTACATTTTGTTTATTTTACTGGGAATCTATGATTTTTTTTAACTGCTAGTTGTCATTTCCCAATTTTGTTATAATTTCTCTATATATCATTGGTTGATAGTTCTCCCTGAAGATGAAGTATTTCAAAGTAGCCCCCTATAACCTCTCCCTCAAGAATGACATTCAGCAAGTCGTATGTTCTCTTCAAGAAATAAATCTGCAAAGTACAGGCATTTGATAATAAAATGGGCACTATTCTGGAACACTTCTTCAAATAGATTAAAAAAAAAAAACTTACAGCATCATGACCAAACATTAAAACACAATTAAATATTTCTAACATTTTAGGTGCAAGATTAAAAGAGGAAGAAATGAATGGGTATATATCAGCTTATCGAAAGCTGATAATGTCAAACGCTCTTTGATCGACCCCTAAAGGTCGAACAACGAAATGAGTGAAGACACGGAACAGCAATTTTTTTTCCCAGGGAAAAAAATCGCTGGTCCGTTTTCGGGAGTTTGCCATTTCCTCCACTGTGGTGCAATTTCGGAGTTGGTATATTTAAGAAGGGGTTGTGTGGGGGCCACAGCTCCCCACATCGGGGGTGGGGTAGGGCGAAGACGCCCACTTTAGTCTAGTATATGAACACTTGAACAACATTTAAGCATGATTAAAAAAAAATGAAGTAATAACATTGAATCTGAATACTGAATTTGATATTGCTATGCAATATGAGTGTTTTGAAAGTAAGAAGTGATGATTATATTTCCAATCAGACCTCTTTTCTTAACACTGGCTGTGAGGAATGAATCCTATGCTTGTGTGTACTTTTATGGGCATGTTTCTGTGTACAGAGATATTCTTGTTTCTTTGCAATCTCTTCAAACATTGGGAAAGGATGTGTTGGGTTTTCTTGTTTTACAAAATCTCTACTGTATTTCCTGATGCCATCAGTGAACTCATATTTCACAAATATACCTTGGATAAGTGTAACCCTTTTTGCTCTGCTGTTCTGAAATAGGAATTAGAGACTGCTGGAACTATTTAGGAGCTGTGCATCTTCTACGCCTTGCAGTCTAACCATTTTCATTTTAAGGTCTGCTAACTGTAAACAAAATAGTGGGAGACCTTCATCAGTCCCATCATTGTTCTAACTTACTCAAACTGACTGATGGTTTCTGGAATTCTGGAGTGATATAGATTCAAAGATTAGAAATTCATATACAATCCAAGGCCACTGAGTCTAGTGACTATGTTTGTCTCACCAGTACTCTCCCTCAGGATGTATCTCCTTTATCCAGGAGGGCCATATTGGCTAATCCTGGAGTAAGTTTGTGGATACCCATCCAGTCACTTTGTTTATGTTTAAAAGAAGATAGGGAGACACACTGCTTAACACACAAGGGAAGATTATTTCAGAGGTTTGGGAGGCACTGCATTATAAACCTAACCCTCCACCATGTTTTTATTTATCTGTTGGTGAAGATTTAAGTCCCTGGTTCTAGTATTGTTGGAGATATTGCCTTATAGAAAAACAGGAGGTCTGGAGCAACTTGGTCTCTAGTAGTACAGTAAATGAGACAAATATCTCATCTTCTCAAAAGTCTATAACACGCTAAATAAATGGCTAGGTACTTTAGTTGATAGCTCACATTATTTTGATCATCACATGACAATGGTTATCAGGTATATGTTATATGTGCCCCAGGTTATTGAATAGTAGTTAAAGTCACTTTCTTAGTAGCTCAGGGACTTTCCTCCTGCAGTCTTTTTCATTGGGAACCTTTGATGTCTTTCAGTAACCCAAATGGGGCATTCTACTGTTCTGATCAATGCTACTTGTAAGAGAGTGATCACCTCTTTAGACCATCACAGTTTATGAGGTCAGTCATAATACATTTCACTGCTTTGCAGATGAGGCTTGTATGGTTGATTAGTCTGTAATTATAGATGTAGGTTATGAGGTAACCCTTATGGAAGGGCATCACCACTGCTGTGTGCCACTTATCAGGTTCAGAAAATCTCGTTAAACTTAAGTTAACAGTTTGAAGAGTGCATTTGTAAGGGCATGTTTAAAACTGTTATTTAAGAACCAGGTATAATGTCAGGTCCCATGGAGTAAGCATTTTTGGTCTTAGTTAGCACTTTTAGTAAATAATTTTTAGAGATAATTGAGGAAGTTAAGGTTCACTATAACTTTAACAGCTCTGTTTTCTTCCTTCTCTTCTACTATAACACTGCTCTTCTCTACTCTGTACAAAATATCACTCTGTTTTCACCCACCCCACCTTCCATCTATTCCTCTCTCAACTCTTTTACCACACATTCCATTTATACCTCATAATTAAATCAACCTTTTGCTTTCCACCCTTAGTAAATAGCACAGTACTCTGTATTGTGACACAAATCTCACTGCATAATTATTTAACTATATCGGTATAGAACATAATTAGTATACAAAGCCTCACTATTGTATGTGTAGTTACTGTCTTATTGTATTGTATGTGTAGTTACTGCCTTATCTATTTTAACACTGTAAGATTTATTGTAATTATATTTTGCCTGACATTATTGATATTGTGTAACTTAAAAGATTTTGTTAGTACTGCATGTAGTGGAGCTATCCCACCCTGGGCCTCAGCTGAAAAATCGGCCTTTGAGTCCCACTGGTCTTCCCTGGTCAACAAATGTGAAATAAGTAAATAAATATGATGAGCAGAAGTCTTAGGGGTGAAGTTGGTGATAATCCTTTTTGCAAGGATATTTGTAATGTCATTTAGGTCAGAAAAAGAGGCCCTGGTATGAATAGGTTCTAAGTATTGTAGTCCCCCCCCCCTTTTTTTTTAGTTTTCTAACATAGCTACAGAAGGATGTATAATTATCTTTTCCTTCAGAGACCATCTTAAGCTCATGGGATCCTGCAGTGGGCTAATAGTGTCCATAACCTTTTTGGAGTGCTTTAGATATTGTCATTGGCAAGAAGGGGGTTTATGAAATAATTTGATAAGTTTTTTTGTATAGTTTATTTAAGGATGTGGACTATTGGGGTGGATTATTTAAGCATTTGCTGTGATGCTTGGTTCTGGTAAGGACTACTTGCTCTCTGTATTTTTCCAAATGGGTGAAGAATTCTTTAGTGAAGCTTGCTGCTGCTGTATTAAGGTCAGGAGAGGTGCAGTCATGAGTGAATTTTGATATTTCATCTCATAGCAGGTTGAGGCTGGTGTGTTTGCAGTCCTTGAATTAAACTTGGTTTGCTAATAGGGAATTTAAAAGAAAAGGTCTCAAGTTTATGGTTAGACTTTACTGGGGGAAAAATACTTCAGAGAAGTACTTCAAGAGGTGGCCATATTTGTTAGAAATCATGTCAAAAAATGATGTGTCCTCTAGTAGGTTTACTTACTAGTTGTGCAAGGAAATTTTTATTTATTAAGTCCAAGAATTTTTGGGTATATCTTACATTGAAGGTATATGTACCCCAGTTTATTGAATGATAGTTAAAGTCATCCAAAATAAGGGCATTTTTGTTAACAGGGAGATGGTTTTACTGAGGACAGGAGCAGACCATCCTTGGCAAAACAACATAGGCTGTTGACTATATCTTCCTATGCTGACAAATACTGGATCCACTTAGAATGACACTAAAAACATAGTCAATTATTAGTCAGTCATCTTCTGTTTGTAGCATCTGGCATCATACTTGCTGACGGTAGAGCGCTGCTCAGTGCTAGGCACATACCAACCTTTGACACATAGTCTGAGAGCTCCATAATATCTGTCTTCATATAGTCCAGGGAGGTATCTCTCAGGTCATTTACACCCACATGGACTGTGACTGTGTCATACTGGTACCTGTATGGCAGTGACTTGAGTGCATGTGTAACTTGGTGGATCCTGCCTTATGATAGGCAACAGATCATGATTTTCTCCTTGTTCAGCCTGGTGAGTATGTCTCACAATAGAGTCCCCTACGACTAGAGTCCTGGGTAGTTTGTTGGATTGCCTTATGGGCTTAGTAATTTAGGCTTCACTGGGTGTGGCTGTATGTGTAGCATTGGGTGTTTTCTCTGTTGAGTGCTTTTGGGTTTGTTGATAATGATCATCTCTGGTTGAGTTTCTGGGAGGTCTTTGGGATTTGAGAAGATTACCTTTAAGTGCTTCAGCATGTCGGCCTATGTGTGAGGTGCATACTATGTGCATTGGGTGTAGTGTGTGTGTGTTTCTGGTAACCTGAAAGTTATTATGAGTGCTTTTAAGTGAGGGTGTGCCTTCAGTGACGTGTATCTACACCTCTTGTATACTGTATCTGCTTCTTTAAGGAAAACATGGTTGTCAGTGTTCATGAAACATTTTCTTCATTGTCTCAGGATGCCAATATCCACAAAACTGGCTATAGAGAAATTGGAAATGTGCATAATCCATGATGTCAGGACGTTTTCAGGTGAGCTATAGGGGTGTGGATCCCATGAGTTTAATAGAGTACTAACTAGGATGCTCGTGGGAGTAGAAACAAGACTGTGCTATCTAAGATTAAATGTATGGGACAGTGTGGTCCTCAACATGTAAAATAGTTGCTCTATGCTTCTCAATATGCAAACTGGTTGTTGTATGATCATTAAGTTCCCAGGTACAGTTTCAAAGGTAGTTTTATAGGGGAATTTTAGTTTTTAGATGCCTGTGTCTATAAAAGGCACTGCTAAACATCTAACAGAAGTGCACACATACACATACCCCTGGATTCTCAAAAGCTTGCATGGCGTGCATGATTAGTGTAAGAGGAAATTTTGTCAATATGGCGACCAAGTGATCCACGTATGTGCTCGTTTGACATGCATGAGTGCTCTAGCACTAGTACTGCACGTTCCTAGCCCCTGTATGCAAATTACCCCATTTGCAGGCGAAAACCATGCAAATGAGGTAAATCTGCCATCCAGAAATCAGGGCGTGCAGGACTAGTGTAATATGCAGAAATGTACTTGGTTAGTAACTAAGTACGGTACTGCAAAATCCAAAACAAAGCTATGACAGCTCCAAATAAAGGCTGTATATCATTGAGGAAGCATGCCAATGGCCAAGTATAAGGCCATTGGCATGGCAATACAAAAAATAAAAAAATCAACCTTTATTTTATTTTAAGCCGATCTCGGCTGTTTAAGCATAGGGCAGTGGCGCGCAAACGGGAGCGGGGGGAAATAATAAAATAAACCTAAAATAAGCATTCTAACTAAAATCACTATTCTACCATGCAAGTCACTGGCAGGCAGAAGACAACCTGGTCAGTAAATAGTGGTTGCTGAGGGGTGAGGCTCAGTGTGAGACATGTAACTATGCATTAGCAGGCAATCCTATGCAAATGAGGGGAAGGATAGTGAATCCCAGTTTTCCCCAGCATGTGAGGTAGGTCCCAAGAGTGTAAGAGTATGAATAGCTGAGTGCAAGACTAGGAGGTAGGTGACATCATGGGTGGGTGTGTCAGGCATACTGTAAGTGGATTGGAGCCCTGTGGCTTGGGTTTGTGCCTAGCGTAGAACAGCTAGCTAGGGGGGATGTCTAAACCTGCCTAGCACTCTTTACAAAGTGTAAGCGGGTGTGAGTGCCGCACACTGGGTTTTACAAGAAGAAAAAATAAGTTAAACCAAGAAATAGCAGCAGTGTGCACATATGAGCACTCTGTTTGCTTGGCTCGCACAAAGGCTTAAATGGAAAGGCAATGGGAAGGGAAAACAGCAGTAGGAAGGTATTCAAGGAAAACTAGCTTAGCTGGCAGGTGAAATGTATCAGAATCAGCCAATTACACAGGCAGAAGACCAGCCCAGCCCAGAACACTACTATAAACTAAGCAAACACCTTCCCCTCTGGTTTTCCCCACACTCTACACCACCGGTGTATACAAGCAGGAAAATTTTAACAAACAAACCTGCAAAATGAGAAGGGCTGCAGCAGGCAACATAGAACAACATGTGCAAGAAACTGAGGGTGGTGAGGATGTGAATGCTGCTGAACAACCCACAGTAAGGAGACGGAGAAGAGAGTATAGACCCAGGGTAACCTACAAGGGGCTACATGAGCTGGAAATAGTGGAGCGCTATAGGTTAGTAGGTTCATAGGTTGGTACTAGGCTATCGGCCCTAGGGCCTATACAAGCCTAGCCATAACAATTCCCTGGATATTTCTTCCCACAATATTTACTTCTCTGGACCCCTGTCTAGCAGGGCGACTGACATGATCCCTGGGGTGAATTTCCTATCTCCCATCCAATCATCAAGGTTCTTTTTGAAGAGGGCCAAGGAGGCGCTCTGCTTGACATGTATGGGCAGTCTATTCCAGAGTATGGGGAGTCTCTGGGTCAGGAACCTATCCCTCCAGCATGTTTTGTTCAATGTGATGACAAGGTTTAGATCCCTGGAATGTGTGGCTCTGAGGGATTGGGATTTCTTTAAGTGGAGCATGTCCAACAGCTCAGGGTTTGACATGGCCTTGTATGTTAAGCAGAGATCGCCTCTGAGTAGACTATATGCCACATAGTATAGCTGGAGTTTTTTTAGACAGTCAGCATATGGCATCTGCTTTAGGCCTGTGATTCTTTTAGTGAGGTATTTCTGTGGCCTTTCCAGCTGTTGCAGATGTCTTGTGAGGTACATACCAAACAGGGCATTATACTCTATAATAGGTCTAATGAGGGATGGGTACAGTGGGACAATGACCTCCTTTTTTCTGGATGAAAAGCCCTTAGTGATGAGGTGTGCCACACAGAAGGACTTCTTGACTGTTGTGGCGATGTGGTTATCGAAAGTGAGACCACTGTCCACCTGTGTCCCTAAGTCTCTCATCACACTTTTGATGTTTAGTGTACTGCCACCTATGTGGTAATTCATGGGTACATGTATTTTTCCAAAGGGGATAACTATACATTTCTTGGCATTAAGCTTGAGCCCATGGCTCTGGCACCAGGCATCTGTTTCTGTATGAATATCCACATCATTTGGGGATTCAATAATGGCTCCCAGTTTGCAGTCATCTGTGAACTTTGTTAGCCAGAGTCCCTTCCTGTTGGCCTGTACTTCACAGAAGTAGATGCCAAACAAGAGTGGTCCCAGGACTGAACCCTAAGGTACTCCACTTGTCATTTGTCTGGAGCTGGATTTGGAGTTGGCTACTTTTACAGTCTGGGTTCTGTCAGTAAACCAGTTGGCAACCCATCGAGTGACATAAGGATTTATGCCCAGCTTAGTAAGTTTATCTATGATTCCAGAGTGGGGGATGGTATCGAAGTCCTTGGCGAGGTCCAGATAGGTTGTGTGGATCATCTTACCATCATCCACAGCTCTGGAGACTGATTCAAAGAAGTCAATCAGGTTCAGGAGACAAGATTGGCCCTTCACAAACCCAAACTGCGTGGGGTCCAGTGTTTGAAGTTTGCCAATGTCTTTGTTTATAAGTTCCATGATAATGCGTTCCATGCCCTTGCAGATCAGGCTCATCAGACTGATGGGACAGTAGTTCCCGGGATCCAACGTGGATCCTCCCTTATGGAGTGGGATAACTGTAGCTATGTGCCACTCAATGAGCACAAAGCCTGAAGTGAGGCTTTGACTAAGCATGACACTTAGGTGAGGTGCCAGTTCATTTTGTAGTTCATGTAGTACACAGCCTGGGATGTCATCTGGTCCCATGGATGCTGTATTCTTAGTTTTGGAGAGTGCGGTTTCTACCTGTGTGGCCGTGTTTACTGGAATTTGGCAATCTTTTGGTATTGAGATGGTACCTTTGGGGGTGAGACGGGGTGAAGTTGGCACTAAATCGATCTGCCAAGGTATTGTCAATATCCTTGGGATCAGTATATTTAATGCCATTCAGTTGAAGCTCAGAGCAGATCTGAGCATTGCCATTTAGATTCTTGACATAACTATAGAATGCCTTGTAGTTGTCTTTGGAATTTTTGGCAATTTTATTTTTGTAACTAGCTTTTGAGGATTTTATGAGGAATCTCAGCTTCTTACTGAGGCTGGTGAGGGAGTTTTTTTGCATCCTGGGATTTTCCTCTTTTCTGCAACAGTTTATTCCTTCTGTTGTATAGTTTGTTTATAGCAGGGGACCACCAGAATGGCTTCCTTTTTTTGGGGGAGAGCATCTTGGTTCTATTTGGGATGACATGATTCATGCATGAGTGGATGTGCTCGTACAGTGCCTTAGTGTAGGATTCGGCAGTTGAACTTTCAGATCCCGTCTGCATGAGTGTCATGAAGTTTGTCACTTCTGACTTCAGTAGCATGAAGCTGGCTTTGGAGAAGTTTTTAAGGAGGTTTCCTTACTGGGGGGTGGTGGTGGGATGTGGATGTCAAGGGTGATTTGCTTATGGTCAGACCTGACCAATGAGGGGGTGACGCTGGTGTGGAGCATCTGTCTTCCATGTTGGTAATGACCAGGTCTAGGATATTTGAGCCCCTGGTGGGACAATGGATTAGTTGATCCAGGGTGTTAGAATTTATGAATTCCAAGAACCGTTAGGAAAAGGAGTTGGCACCCGAGTAATTTTCCCAGTTAATGGCAGGGTAGTTAAAATCACCCAGTATTAGGCTGTTTGGTTGTATCGTAATATTTTCCAGTATGTTTAGAAAGGTGTAGTAAGAATCTTGGGGCATGGTGGGGGATCTGTAGCAAGCTACAATTTGGATTGCAGTCTTACCTAATGTTAGTTGCACTTGGAGAATTTCAGGTGCATTGTGTTGGGCAACTAGCCTGGAGGTGTGAATATCCTTGGTGCATATGGACACTCCTCCACCTTTAGTGTTTCGGTCTTGGTTTGTTGGCTGAAAAGTGTGGTAAGAATTGTAGCCTGGTATTGCAGGGGTGCTCTCTGGAGCCTTGAACCAGGTCGAGTTACTGCACAGATATCGATGTTCTCCATTTTTAGGAGTGCCTCAAGAGAGTGCATTTTGAGGTTTAGACTACTAGCATTGAGTAGCATTACCTTCAGATTTTGCATGCTTGTATCTGTTATGGTGGTGGTTTTGTCTTTTGAATCTTGCCTAAAAAGTCACTATAGGGGTGGCAAGACCTTTAGCCAGTAACCTGAATCCCAGGGGTGACAGGTTCAGTCCATCTCTGGCAAAGCATCGTTGTTTGTCGATCATGTCTTCTCAGGCAGACAGATACTGGATCCCCTTAGAATGACACCAGAAGCTTAGCCAATTGTTGAAGTCAATCATTTTGTCCTTATACTGTGGTATAATTCTGGGTGAAGGCAGGATGCTACTCAGGGCTAGGGTCATACCTGCCTGGGCCACATGATCCGAGAGCTCTTCCATGTCTCTTTTCATGTAGTCCAGGGAGGTATGTCTCAAGTCATTCACTCCAGCATGGACAATGACAGAGTCGTATTCGTACTTGTTGTGGAGTGACTTGAGTGCATGCGTTATGTGGTGGATCCTGGCACCCGACAGGTAGCTGACTGTAATTTTTTCCTTGTTCTGCCTTGTGAGTGGGACATCAGTGTGCCTGACTATAGAGTCACCTATAACTAAAGTGTTCGGTACATTGTCTTGCCTTAGGGGCTGTTGTTGGGTGGCACACTGGTGTTGTGAGCTATGTGTCATTTTGGTTGTGACTGGTGTTTGTTTGTGTTTCAGCTTCGGTGGTCCTTGTTGCTTGGGCAGGTTAATGTTAAGGGCCTCTGCATATGTGGGTTTAGTGTTGCTATGTGTGGGTGTTGATGGTGTGGGTTTTGAAGGGCTATGAGTTGCTTGAGGTGTAGTGCAGGTTTTACCCTTCTCCTCTTGACTGTCTAGCACAATCTTGGCCGGAGAGAGCTTTGCTTCCAGTTTGGCTATGTAAGTGCATCTTTCGCAGGTTGTAGTGTTGGGTGGTAGGAGGAGAGGGTTGTCTGTGTACATGAGGCAGTTGCCGCATTGCCCCAGTATGCCTAGATTCACCAGGTGGACAGGAGAAATCACCGGAAGCTGACCCTTGGACATGCTTGTTTAGGTGCTTTTTTTTTGTTAAGTATAAGAGCTGTTTTCCCTTACCTTTGCAAGGTACTTTGCAATTATAGACTGTTTAGTACCTACGATTAATTTATCCTTATTGACAAGGAGAGTTGAGTGCTTGTATCAGTTTCAGGCTTCTTAGTGCTTTCCAGCAGGTTCTAGAGCAAGTGCTAGTCACAGGGGTTCAGATTTTAGTTCTACTACTGAGAAACGAGCAAGTTCTAAGGGAAAATTTGAAAAGCAGACTTTCTGACACCTGCAATAGTTTAACTGTAGCCTCTTGGTACTGCATGATGTGAAAAATGTGCAAACACATGCATTTTTAAGCCAGAAAGTTGAAAGGGATAGAAATCAGCCCAAAAAGGCTAATAAAATTACAATTTCAGAGCTGGAAACCACTCCTCTAGTGTTAGATAGGCAGTACAATGTTCACCACTCCCACTGGTAACCAGTAGGACTTCCCTTTATGACAGAAAGGTCTGGATAGCTCTGAACACAGAAAATAAAGTCCTGAGACAAGCAAAGCCTGGAATCTGGACTGACTAGGAAAGGTGGGAAATGAGCAAAAAAAGATAGTATTTTTTAAACAGGCTAAACAATGCAATAATACAGTAAATAAACACAGAAAAGTAAATGCAATTAAAACTCTACAAATATAGCAATTTTAAACTTTTTAAATAAAGCAAGGCAAGTGCACAACTGAAAAATGATTTAAGAGGCAGTAATACAGCAGAATAAGTAGCTAGTCTATATATACAGAAAAGCAGCTAAAACACACAAACAATTCAGACGCAGTGCAACCTAGAGCACTTGAGTTGTAGCAATATTAAGGCAAATACAGTTATAATAAATGCTCTAAAATATACTCTATATTTTCAAAATGTTTGAGAAGCACAGTCAGAACACAAGGAGATTCAGGCAATTTTTTTTTGAAAGGGAGAAAGGAGGAACAGAAGGCCCTCTCAGATGTTCTCTCTGTATTATATAGAATGAGCTAATGACACTAGACTGGGAGGAGTGTCCCAGATCAAATTTACAGTAGGGGCGGGCAACTGCAAAGCCACCAAGTATAACAACAACACACCAACAGGGAGGGAAGGTGGCAACCAATACTAAAGCTATTAGCCTACACTCTTTGGACAGTAAACACTACAGAAAGCCACAAATGAAAGTTTTTAAACAAATAAAGGGGCAAAGAGACTCTACAGAATGCTTTTAACTGCAAACAAATCAGTTACCCATGCAGATTAGTTAATAGCAATAAAATGCAGTAAAACTATGCAGCAGGCAATAAAAAGTGCTATATATAAATTGCTGAAAACAATAATCAGTATAAATATATATCTCAGATCAGAGTTGCAGTCAAAGACCCTCTTCCATTCTGCTCAGTGTGTATAGACAGAAATCCTCTCAAAGTTAGGGCTTAAATACCAGAAGATACAACCTTAGACAACTTTTTTTTTAAAAAGCACAAAAGAATCAGCCTCCACTAGCCAGCAGCCAATTAACACACTCTAGCCAGAAAGGTAAAGAAAGGCTTCAATGCTAATTCAAGATGGCCTGTTCATGTGCTTTGAACAATCACTGTAAAGACAAACAGGCCCAGAGCCAGCAAATGTGAACTAGGACAATACTAAACCTATTAGCCTACACTCTTTAGACAGTAAACACTACATAAAGCCACAAAATGAAAGTTTTTAAACAGATAAAGGAGCAAAGAGACTCTACAGAATGCTTTTAACTGCAAACAAATCAGTTACCATTGCAGATTAGTTAATAGCAATAAAATGCAGTAAAAGCTATGCAGCAGGCAATAAAAAGTGCTATATATAAATTGCTAGAAACAATAATCAGTATAAATAAGCCAAAAAAACAGGATACTTATATATCTCAGATCAGAGTTGTAGTCAACGTCCCTCCTCCACTCTGCTCAGTGTGAATAGACAGAAATCCTCTCAAAGTTAGGGTGGACACAGACCTCCTACAGCAAATTGTTGAGCTGTGCCGGCCACACCTGACACACCAAACTGACCGAGGGAAATCCATCACAGTGGACACCAAGGTATGTATAGGCCTAGGTGTACTAGCCACAGGTACCTCCCAAAGCACAACTGGGGATATCATGGGGATCTCACAGGCATCAGCATCCAGGGTATTCCACCAGTTCCTGGATGCTATGTCAGCACATGCCAGTGAGCATGTATATTTCCTCAACACTCGTGAGGTGTTGACCAGCAATATGCGTATCTTCCCCCAAATAGCAGAATGCCCTGGGGTAGGGGTGCTATAGACTGCATGCACATATGCATCAAAGCACCACCCAGTGAGCAGAGTAGGGCCTACATTAACTGCAGGGGCATCCCCTTCATCAACTGCCAGGTTGTTTGTGATGCCCAGGGCATTATAATAAATGTGTGTGCTGGCTGCACTGGAAGCTATGATGATTCCCACATATGGCATCTGATGCAGCTGTACCAGAGATTTGCCAGTGTGGACATCCCCTACGGTCACCTAGTGGGGGATGCTGGGTATCCACTGGAGCCGTGGCTGATGACACCCATCAGAAATGCACACACACCTGAACAACAATGCCATAATGAGGCACACGCACAGGCCACACATATAATAGAGCATGTGTTTGGGATGCTCAGGTCATGGTTCTGGTGTCTGGACACATCCGATGGAGCCTTGCAATATTCACCAGGTACATGTACCCAAATTGTTATGGTATGTGCTATACTAGACAATATGATCCTGCAGAAACAGCTGCAGCAGGAGCAGCATGGGGCAGGGCCACACAGCCCCCCACCAATGCCAAGGCCTGCACAGGCACAGAGTGACCCTGAGGAGGAACAGCCTTTGCCTGCCCCAGTAGGCAGAAGGAGGCATGCCCAGTATGCCCTGGCCTCGGCAAAGAGGCAACACATAGCACATGCACTGACACATTAGGGACCCAGGGAATGACACATATCTCTGACTCGCACATACAGTAAAAAGAATGCCAAATATGACACTACCTGTGCTCAACCATGTATAGAGACTGTACTATGTGCATCTGACATAAGCAGCCCTCCAGCACCATCCGCAAGTCTGGCACACCCTCAAGGTAAGTCAATCAACCTACCAATTGCCAAATGGAGTAGAATGTGTTGTTACCTGTAGCTATGGTATGGATGTGAGCATGCAAGGGAATATGGTGGCTGAATGTTATGGCAGTAGACAGTATACACCCATAATGGCACCATGACATCTGCAACACATACTGGAGTCACCATAGTAGCCAGAACAACACAGGGTGACAAAACCCACTGCAGAAAATGAGCTGTACGACATGTGTGTCCATATGACCCACACATGCCAGTCAGGACGGTTCACATACCCAACAACATTCTCAGCCAGCAGGACAGGTGTAAACAAACCCAAACAGAGCCTGTGACAAGGCCATGATTAACCCCCCAGGCCTACACAGACAGACCACAGCATGGCAGGCAGTGGGATGTTAGTTCTGAAGGGTAGGAAGAGAGACAATAATATGAAGGGCAGCCAAAGCTACGATCTGTAGTACACTGGTATGCCTCTAGTCAGCATGATAGTTAGCAATACAGAATGAAATGGAGTACCTGACATGCCAGTATGGTCATAGCGAATGTGTACATGTTTCACATGTGCCCCTCCCACATCCTACATAGTAATGTAATAACAGTCAGGTGTGCCCCCCAACCCTGTGTAGAAATGTAGAAATAGTCAAGTGTGCCCTCCATTCTACATAGTAATGTAATAACAGTCAGGTGTGCCCCCCCCAACACCTGTGTAGAAATGTAGAAATGTGCCCCCCATCCTACATAGTAACGTAATAACTGTCAGGTGTGCCCCCAACCCTATGTAGAAATGTAGAAATAGTCAGGTGTGTCCCCCCATCCCACATAGTAATGTAATAACAGTCTGGTGTGCCCCCCCACTCCTGTGTAGAAATGTAGAAACAGTCAAGTGTGCCCCGCTATGCAGAAATGTAGTCAGAATCAAAGCCAAATGATCGATGGATACCCTGCAGAAACAGCATGCTACTTGGTGTACAGCAGAAACATCAGAACTGCAGCACAAACTACCTGGGCACAATCCACAGATTCAAAACAGACGGCCATACTGAGCATGCTCACACACAGAGAAATGAAGGCAATGTCAGTCTACAACATACTTAAAGGTCATACTGGGCATGCTCACACAATGACACACATGAAGGCCATGACTGCAAACACCAGTGGACCAGACATATCTGGCAGTTGCAGTTGTTAGTGCAGACAGTTGTCAGTATGCACCACTCATGCCTTGCACACACAGTGGATAGGAATGCAGACATATATGTCAGGACAACATACTATAATAAGCCGAAGGTAGACATACATAGATGTGTGGAAGAGGGTCACTGTGACAAAGAGCCATCCAGGCCTGTTCCATCCAGCACACAGCCAAAGGGCTCCAAACACATGTGGTGCAGATGTCACTCACTGCAGATACTAGCCACCAGTATCTGTCAGCATTACAGACTATGTGGTGCACATGCCAGCTGTGCAACGTGACTGTACAAGGAAGTAGTCATCTAGTAGCTTTATACATGTACATGTGACATATGACCCTGTGTGTGCCCACATGTGGCGTGTCAACCCGTACATGAATGGGTTATGGCCCATGCACACACCGCCCTCCCCATAGCCCTACTATGACAAGCCTGCTGAGGTAATCCAATGTGAAATACACCTTTGGGAAAAGTGCAGCCCAGTAATCTCTGTGGCGTGTCCCATAACTGTGTACTGCTGTAGTGTGATAAACTAGTTAGGTAAGAGTTCTAACCCCAGACTTGACAACTGTGTGTGTGTGTGTGTGTGTGTGTGTGTGTGTGTGTGTGTGTGTGTGTGTGTGTGTGTGTGTGTGTCTCTGACTGTGTAGAGAGCAATGCTTTTTAGGTTACTCACACTCCTCACAATTCATATACTCAACTTTGGCAAGGCTGCTGATGTCACCCATCTAGAACTACACCTCTGGGAAAGCTTTTGCCCAGTAATCTCCATAGCAGATCCTGTATCTGCGTACTGCTGTAGTGTCATGAAATAATTAGGTAGGTGTTCTAACCCCAGACTTGGTAACTGTGTGTGCATTTGTGTGCATGTTTGATTGTGTAGTGAGCAATGCTTTTTAGGGTACTCACACTCCTTACAATTCATATACTCAACTTTGGAAAGGCTGCTGATGTCACCCACCTAGAAATACACCTCTGGGAAGGTTATTGTCTAGTAATTTTCCTAGCGCATCCTGTAACTGAGTAATGCTGTAGTGTTATAAAGTAGGGACTTGGAAACTGTGTGTGAGTGTTTGTGTGCATGTCTGTCTGTCTCTGATTGTGTAGAGAGCAATGCTTTTTAGGGTACTCACACACCTTAAAATTCATATACTCAACATTGGCAAGGCTGCTGATGTCACCCACCTAGCACTACACCTCTGGGAAGTTTGCAGCCCAGTAATCTCTGTAGCACGTCCGGTAACTGCATACTGCTGGAGTGTGATTTAGAAATGTGATAGGGTTCCATGTCCACCCATGGCAGTTCTGGATGTTTTGTGTGTGTTTCAATGTCTGTGTATGGAGCAATGCATCATAGGCTACTCACTCGCAGTACATTTCAAATGCCCTTCTTTGGTAATCTTGCTGATGTCATTCCTGCTGATGTCATTGTTTGTGAAATGCACCTTTAGGGAAGTAGTACTCCAGTAATCCCTGTGGTGCTTCCTATAACAGCTCCATGCTGTAGTATGATATAGACCTCTGTCAGAGGTTTTATACCCACACACGTCGGTTGTGGATGTTTTGTGTGTGTCTCACTGTCTGTGTAGGGAGCAATGCATATTAGGCTAGTCACTTGCAGTACATTTCAAATGCCCTACTTTGGTAATCCTGCTGATGTCATTCCTTGTGAAATACACCTTTGGGGAAGGAGTTCTCTAGTAATCCACATGGTGCATCCTATAACAGCCCCATGCTCTAGTGTGATATATATCTCTGTCAGGGGTTCTATATCCACACATGTTGGTTGTGTATGTTTTGTGTGTGTCTCACTGTCTGTGTAGGGAGCAATGCATTTTAGGCTAGTCACTCGCAATACATTTCAAATGCCCTACTTTGGCAATCCTGCTGTCAGTCAGTGTGAAATACACCTTTGGGGAAAGAGTACTCTAGTAATGTCTATGGCATGTACTATAACTGTGTCGTGCTGTACTATAATAAACTAGTTAGGTAGGGGTTCTACTCCCAAACAGCACAGGAGTGTGTGTTTGCAACTCATATCCTGGGTGGAGGTGGATGTGTGTGTGTGTGTGACACCTGGGCCCAATGTGTGGTGGGTTTTGCAAAATCCTTATATGGTGGCCCTAGTATATATCACAATGTCCACTGTACAGGAATAACAGCTGTGAAATAGATGAGAGGCTGGGGTGCATATTCATACCGATAGATGTGACATCAAGGCCAGGCAATCACAGTTAGCAACTCCAGTATTACCCAGAGTACACTCTCACCCATGTCTCATACACACACACACATGCCTAGGCAACAGCCAATATGTGGGTAGTCAACTGCATATTGGCCACTGATAGTAACTAAGGAGTGATATCAGTGGGCTACAAAGGGCATGTCACCCCCCCATCTGTCCAGTATGCACGTACATGCAGACAGTGCACCTCCCCCATGTTCCCCAATGGACACCTGCACCACCTGTGGTGCCTTCACATGTGACCCACAACAGACATACCATGCCTGACAACATGCCCTGTATGGAAAGATCCCACTGACACCAGGGAATGCTGTTAGCATGCTATCAATGTAGGTGCAGGGTAAACCTGCTGCCCATTATCAGTCCCTGCCACAGGTGGGCAAGACTGGCACATCTGATGATAATATATGTTCACAACATGGGCCAGACACCCCAGGTACAGTTCCACATGTCACTGTACATGCATGTAGGAGATGTGCACTTCCTAGACACCATCTATGTCATGGACTAAGAAACACATACATGTCAAGCAATGCACAGCATTGGCCACGCACAATAGTCACCCAGGTGACTGGATGGGGGATACAATAACCACCTGTGTGGGAAAATGCAGAAGCTACAGCCCTGAGCCATAATGCAGACCATTTTCATGTGGCCTGATGCCAAGGCATACCCATCGCCTACCCTTGTATAGTCTGCTGGCACAGTCGACCACCACACACCCGTGCAGACATGCACCCATGCATGTCAGTATGGCCACCCTGTGTGTTTGTGTGTGTGTTGTATGGTGCATATGTCCACATCCACACTCACTACAACCCCCATGGGCATACTGAAGCATGCTGTCTGATGTCTGACACCTCCTCATAATCTTTGCCCATACAACCTCTGTATGACTCGTGTGGTGCATGTGATACATGCACAGTGAGGTGTTGTGGCAATCCCACTACTGATGAGTTGTACTCCTGGCCCTGCCAAGTGTGTAAATGTGTGTGCATCCCTGTGAGAGTGTGGCTGTGTTGACGCTGGCACCTGTTCATGCCGACAGGCATGTGTAACGTCACCTACCATATAGCTATCATAACCCTGTTGCAGATGTCACTCACTATCACATATATGTTCTGAGTGCTCCTCCACAGGTAACCTATGTGGTGCATCCAATAACTGCATTGAACTATGATAGCACTACATAGTTGCTGGGGGTTTGATACCCTGTGCTGGTAGGTGTGTGACAGAAACATGCTTCAGTTTTACTCTCCCACACCTCCCTGACATGTATTTGCCTCTGCCTGCCTCTCAACTCCCTTTCTGGTGAATGTGGAGACCCACACCTGCTTTGCTTAGGCAGCAGCATGTGTATTTTAAGTGATGCTCATGATCAGCTGATGGCCTCTGTATGAATTGCAGCCCTCCCCTAGCTGATCACACGTGGAACAGCTGTGGTAACATTCCCATAGCCAATTTCATGGAAACACACTCCAATATCTAGGAACATCATGGTGGTGTTGGCCCTTTTCATTCACTGTGAGCAGGAACTAGATCTGTTATTTGGCAAACAGCATCTCAGATGGATTGGGGATTTACCTCTAACAACATGGACTGTGGAAAGAGGGCAACAAACAAGAGGGGGAAGTGCCGGACCCGACTACAGACTGTAAGTGCTGCTATACTGCATTTGGAGTAATGTTGGTTTCACAGTGTTTGTCTGGATATGGCTGTCATACATGTCTCAACACCTGCTATGTCAGTTCCATGTTTATGAGGAATCCCCATCTGCAGGACCATCTGCAGACTGGGCAGTGTTGTGCCTTTGCTTTCATATATTACCCAATGAGCATCTATCTGTGGACTGTAGAAGGTAGTGTGAGGATTGCAGTCTGTAGATGGTGAAGGCCATGACAGTTACTGACTTCATATCCCTCATAGGACATATGTTGCAACAAACCTCATTACAACAGTAAATGTATGAGGTTATCACAGCAACATGTCAATATTGGCCCTATGTATGTGCTCCCAGCCACACCTCTGTCAACCTTTGTACATATGTTGTGCAGGGAGTGGTGTATATGTGCTGTACACCATAACTAGTGTCATCATATCTGATAACAAGCCAGTGATATACCAGACTGCTACACATGTTATGCACAGTAGGGGTTATATTTCATGACATAACCTGGACATTCTTTGGATGTTTGTACAGTACTGAGGTCTGTGTACTTATGGTGAATGTTGACAGTGTGTGTATTGTTAATATGTACTTTAGCCTGTGTACAGACTGTGGTAGATGTCATTGTTCTAGTTCCCCTCCTATCTGATGTTACATGCTGCCCCACTGTATGGTACCTTATTGGCATACATGTTTGTAGGGCCATACACACACATGTCCCATACCACAGACAGTCATCAGACCAAACTGTGTAGCAGCCCAGTATATGTAGGGTCAGACTGTGAGTGGCAGATATGAGGATGGTGTAGAACAGATAGGCCATATACCATAATATTATGCTAGCTTACCATATGTGGCTGTGGCTGTGTTCACATTGGTTGTGGTTATGCACTTTCACACAAGTGTATCTTACCCTGTGCTGTGACATGCCTATTGAGCCTGCTACATATGCAGGTACATGTGCATTCCCCCATAGGAGATGTAGGCCAGTGTTGAGCCAGTCTGCCTGTAGCCTGCACAGTGCATTGTTACATGCCCAGCAGCTTAGTGTACTTACCCAGTGAGATGTTATGTACAGATACTTGCCAGATGTACTGCTGCAAGGCCTCCCTTACAAGTCATGTATGTCAGACAGAGCAGTGGGATGCTGTACAGATGTATGTCAATATCTAGTGGGTAGTATGCTGTCATGGCACACCTGTACCAGCGGTTATTATGTGTCAGGCCAGACAGGAGTGTGTAAATGCATAACATGGTGGTAAATGTATACCAGTTCTTATGTTTTGTACCCATCTACATGGCTGTCTTCATCCACATTGTCAGGCATGGTACACATGTTGTGCACTAAGGGCTTATGTGTATACCTCTGGACTGTACAGGGTGTGTCAGAATTTCCACATATATTGGCCAATATCTCTGCTGCAGTCCACAGGGGCATTACATGCTAGCAGCAGTACTTTACAATGATGTCCTTAGGATGTCTGTCAGTAGCCAATGGCACACATGTTATAAGCAGATGTGACCTCCTGCACACACCATGTCTTTGAAGACAATCATAATGGCAGTAGCAATAGTCTACTAATATACCTGCTATACATACCTGACATCCCCTTGAACTACGACTTTGGGACTATAGGGGCTGGGGTAGGGCTACACTCCTTGTCCAGGACATATGGTGGAAATATATGTAAATATACTTATCCAGATAGCCATATATATATATATATATATGATTACACATGTGTAGTACTTCGAATTACCACTGTCATGGCAACCACCCACTATAAATCCCTACGTCATGTGGGCGTGATCCCTTTACATTTCCTATGTGATGGACATCCTTCCTGTGTGTGGGCATCAGTGTTACAGACAGCAGGTAGCAATACCTCTTACAGGAGAACTGGCACACTCAGGGCAGCCACATATTTGTAGGAGTATCAGGAACAACAGACAGACTGTGAGTAGAGTTGTGTTATGCTTTGTATTGTACTGGTGTTACAGTGCGTGTGTGTGTGTGTGTGTGTGTGTGTGTGTGTGTGTGTGTGTGTGTGTGTGTGTGTGTGTGTGTGTGTGTATACTAGTTTAACTTGTAATGCAGTCTGTCTGCATAGCTCACAACTGTGTGCCTATCCTCTTGCTGGACAGAGGTATGCATATCATCTTTTGTCTGTCCACCACACAAGTCCTGTGTCAGATATTACATTGGCAGTGTGTGTGTGTTGAGTGCTATCAGTACATGGCTACATCCATTTCTATTTCTAAACTCAATTCCCTGACTACGGGTATGTTGCAGACTATCATGTAACACCAGCAACCTTCCACAGAAGGCACATACTCACATCTAGGGCCAATTTCGAGTGTCCAATCCACCTATAACATGTCTTCGGTATGTGGGAGGAAACTAGAGCACCCAGAGGAAATCCACACGACCACAGGGAGAACATGCAGACTCCACACAGAAGGCACCCCAGAAAAGGACTAAACCAGAGAACCTCTTGCTGGGAGGCAGCAATGCTAACCACTGCACCACCGTGGCCACCTTTATACCACAGTGTGGGTAACACTGCTTAATACAAAAGTGCTATTTATAGTGTGCAACAGTTCAACAACATATGAAAGAAGAGTAAACAAAAGCACTCCAGGGATTATACCTTTATTCACAGAATATTACACCTTTATTTCTACTGGTACAACACTTTCTCAGGCTCTTATATTTATTTCTTATGACAGTACATGCAGAATAATTACTAACCTGCCTTGCAATGCAGCCTTTGCAACCTGGCATCATGGGCCTGCTGGTTTGCAGCCCACTCCTCTGCAGCTGTCAGAGAAATACAGTGATATTTAGCCATACCTATCCATTATATACACAAGCTAGGCAATTATTACCTACTTAGTAGGATGAGTACTTACTCAGTACTGGGGCATTAGGCATCTGCCGAGATTCCTGGATCCACTGTTCCAGTATATCCCCCCTCCGCCACTTCAGGTCAGCATGGTGGTGCCTAACCTGCTCACCAGTCGGGGGATACCTGTAGCACTGGTGAGGTCATGGGCAAGACTGTCCCAGGCCTCCACTTTATACTGCGAGCCCTGGTACTGGCCATGCAGCAGTCTCTCCTCAATGTGTTTTACCAGGAGCCATACCATGATTTTTGACTCCTGGATGCCCCAGCGCTGCACTCTAAATCGAGTGCCTTCACCCATTCCAGCCATTCTGCCTGCTGTAGGAAGCTATAACCAGTTATGGGTAGTATTCCCACCTGTGGGGTTTAAATATGGCCAATTTCCTGCACTTTTCCATGATTGGCCAGTTTTGAATAGGCTAAGCTATGGGTACACCTGCTTACCTAAGGTTGGCACTGCTTAAAGAGGTATACCACTAGGCAGATTAAACTGGCTGCCCTACACATTGCTTACACTTACTACATTGAGCTGTGCAGCAATTAACATTGCTTAATAGTTAATTAGCATTATATTTGACTTTTGGTAGTGATTTATTATTCATTACAGGTTATATATGTGTCTGGTATCCATGATTCATGTATACATACATTGTATGGAGTCCTGGGGACTTCTAAACTTTATTACAATAACACCTCACATCTGTGCTTACTGCAATACTTCAGTTCACATATTTATGTTATGTAGCAGGTTATACAACATCACACTATACATAGATTCAGTTCACATGTTTGGTTTGATTTTCCTGTGGTGAGGATTAGTTTGCTGATACCTCATTTATACGTATTGCTATGATGGCTTAGTGGTTAACTACTTTAACTATAGTCTAGAGGGTCCTGATTTCGGGCCTTGCATAAGTTGTTTATTTTGTTGCTGGGCAGAACATGGGCCATTGGGTACAGAGTGATTAAGGCACTTTAAAGCAGTTGTATGTGGGTGTGCACGGAGCTAAGCACTGCTAACCTCCGGTTACAGTTTCTAACACTCAGCTTCTACATTGCTTAATCTGTGTAGGTAATGCTTACCCCCTGCTCAAACACACTTAAACACACTTACTAATGCTTATATATGCTTACTACTGCTTATTTGTGCTTAAACTGCTTACTAGAGCCTTATTCATTATGACACTGACACTTCGCGTGTATTTAATGCAGTATTCCAGTTCACATTTAAATGTTATTTAGTAGGTTATACAGAAAATAAATGAATAAAAAGTGTTCATATACAGATTTCGCATGGAGAATGGTACGTGCTGCAGTGAGACTTGAACCAGGAATGCCTGCTCCTTAGACGGATGCGCTGCCCACTACACTATTACTGTGTTGCTTCATTTGCATATGTCTTCCTTGTTAACCTCTTCAGCCTTTTAAGATGCTTTAACTGTAGCTAAGAGATGGGCACACCCACGCACCTACAGTTAGCTGTACTCAGATTTAAGAACAATATAATGGGTTTTCTTTGGTTTATTTATATGTACTGTTGCTGTTGTACATATGGGGGACTGTTGGTGGGGATATGCGGATACCTATGAGTGGCCTTGCTCATTTATTTCCACTTTCTGCTGTTCTACTTTGCAGGGGCATGTTTATTCTGAGAGCTCTGCTTTCAGACATGCCCCCTGCACTCTTACATTCCCTGTGTATGCCTAGAACGTTGAGCAGCGCGCCTTCATTAATATTCATGGTGAGCTGCCGTCCTCCTCCTAAGTGGCCGCTTCCATGCAGGACTAGACTAGTCTTGCATGGAAGATTAGTAAATCTGGGGGGAAATTTATACAGGCAGTGAAAACAAAGCAAACTCACTAAGGAGTCCTCTGGTCAATAAAATGACAATACTCAGAGCCTTCCATTGCATTTCCCAGCTCTGATAGGCCAGACTACCACCTTCTTCGTCTGGTCGAATAATCTTAGTCTTCTTAATGTAAAAATTTTCAAAAAAGTTTGCTGCAAGTGTAATGTTACCAAAAGTGATTATCAACTAACTAGATGGCACTTTGAAAGTGATTTGCAGTTCACAAACAATTCAACAGCAAAGACAGAGACAGGCAATTGCACTTTAACAGTATTAAAAGTAGGAAAAGGCAATAAATACTTCAAGATATCAACAGCAGTTCACTAAAACAACTGAAAGAAATGTGATTTTTTTCATAATGGTGACACACAAAGACAGGGATGGTTAGTCATTAAACCTTAGTGAGTATTTAGTGAAATGGGTGTGGTGGAATAAAGTTATTTATCATGCACTTACTTACTAGGCATCTATGCAGCATCCTACCATGCAGGAAGAGTTAGTATAGTGAACTTGTGTGCCATATGTGGACCGATGCATTGGTGATAAGGCCACCTGCATCACACTCGACCTGGTAGTTTATGGGATGGTAATCCTTTCTATTATGGTATTTGTCCCCCCTGTGGTCCAGGTGGAGCTCCTATAGCCACGTGATGCAATCCATCCCTCCAAGCACTTTAGGGAAGTGTGCCTTCTGTAGACGTCATGCACGATAATGTCTTAGTTCTGTAGTGGCACTGGAAAATCTTATGCTCATCCACATGGACTAGGAGTACATCAAGGAACTGATGCAGTATCCTTAAGGCAGATGCCTGATAGATACTGAATGTGTCCCCAGTCTGTCTATAAAAGTTCCTCTTGGCAGGTATAGTGAGGGCTATACATGAGTCATACAAATTCACCAAAGCTCTAAAAATGTCCCTGTCCACTCTAATAAAGTCAAGCACCTCCTGTTCCTTATAGTTATAATGAGTTAACCTTTACCTATATCTCCTCCTCTGAAGCCACCATGTGCTGCTTTGTATATCAGGTTGCACCACAACAGAGGCAAGCACCTCAAAGTGGGAAACAGTAAGACACAACAAAACCAATCATCTCTAATGATTACAAATTTACCAGAAAAGGTGATTCTACCTTTAAACAACATATGTATACAATGTGCACTTTTGTAGCAAAATGTGACTCTGAATTGCAAATTGTAGGAATTAGGAGCCCTTTTAAAGTACCATTTGGGCAGCATGCACATTTCCTCATATGAATGTCATTATGCACTTATTTACATATGGCTGTCTCTCTCTGATTATTTAAAGTTGCACATATTTGCAGAATATATCTATGAATCGAATTTCATCTACACTTGTGTGCAACCAGCACACATATCCACTACACATACACTTAATGACTATGAATACCACCCAGTGATCATGAATGCTTTTCGATCCCTGATGGCACACTCTACAGGGGATCATGTACAAAACTCAACATTTTCTCATTATTTTGAATCACGTCAAATACAGTTTTCAAATGTCAAAATAGGACTGCAACATGTAAATATGTCAAGGAAATAGGTCTATGTCACAGTCATCCTTTATATCATGTGATCTGGTAGGTGTGCATGTGAGAGTGAACAATCTGAGATATAGAACCTTGAGGGATATGCAGAGAGATGTCAAAATGTTCCATGCATGTTGCAAATACAAGTAAGACACTAGTCCTAAAGGAAATACTTCCTTTCTTCACCTCTAATGATATTTATACAGAAAGAAGAGATAACTGACTTTAATAATTGATAAAATAGCTAGTGTTATTCCAGGGGTATGTGTCAGCATTAGACAAGATGTTTGACAGTCCAGTTGGGTTTGCTAAGGATGACCTGCAACTCTCATTTCAAGGATTTTGCATACTGGCTAAAGCCTTTCCTGCCCCCACTGCCTTTTTTAGGCAGAATTGAACATTCCAGTGTGTAGCTAACATATCAGTCCTAAAATCAGATCATGTTAATGTAACTCTCCTTAATGCCAGAAGTGTAAACAGTAATCTACCTCATCTTGAGGCACTCCTGAATTTGGAAAACATTCATGTCTCCAAAGTTACTGCAACTTGGTTTAACTGTAAACAGAGCACTCGCTCTATACCAAGGGTTTGTGCTTTTCATGCCTTCAGGCCTAGTGGTAATGTTGGTGGAGTTTCCATATTTGTCAAGGAGCATACTATCTCCAGGATAATCCCTTGGGACTCTTTCACTGATCTCACTGAACAACAGATCACTGTATGTAGGATCAATTATCAACTAATAGCATGTTACAGAACACCTTCCTTTCTCCTTGATAACAATGTTATATTCCTTGGCTAAAACATCGCCATCCCACATAGACCCTTTTTTTAGGCAATGTCAAACTGACAAACCTTCCACCATAGCAAAATCAATCCATGGGAATCTAAAGGTGTTACTGTTCAATGTCAGGAGTTTAAACAAGATGCTCCACTCCTTTCAGGTTCCCCATACCTTGGAGAATACAGACATGTGTGCAGTTACTGAGACATGGTTTAAAGCTGCAGAAAGTACCCCAGCAATGCAAGGGTTTAGTGCCTTCCACTTATTTAGATCAGCGGCCACCCTAGGAAACTATCTCATTGATAAAATACCTCTAAGAGTAGACCCAGTAGTCAGGGATTTGGGGATGTATGTGGATAGTAACCTGTCTTTCGAACAACATGTGTCTAAGGTAGTAAAAAATAATTCTTTGTTGCTTAACTTATAAGTTAACCCATGCACAGTCATGGATTATTACTTAATAATGTTAATATTAGTACCATAATATAATTAAACAACCATCACTTTCTGCTAAATATTTCATCTTCTTCTTCTTCCTCTTTTTTCCTCTTTTTTCATCTCCTTTTACACATCCAGAAGAACCTGGGCACCTTGACTGCAGTTGCCCAGTTCAACCATGTACAAATTCCCCCAACTACAGAAATCATCCTGCAAGCACCAAGCATCACCCAGCTGTTGAGTACTGTGTAGGCTACAGCTAAGAGGACTGTGAAAAGATGGTGGAGAACTTACCAAAGACTCCTGCAGTAGGCAAAAGACACTGTCCCAGCAGGTTCTGAACACTGAGCTACTCGAGTCTGTCACCCCCTTAACATGAGGGCTTGCCCCCTACCCCCCCCCAAAAAAAAATCATGGATTCCTGCCCATGCTCCCCTGGACAGGACTCTGAATGAAAATTTCTGGGTCAGAATGATAGCTGCAGTGGTCCCATGCCACCCATGCCACATCATCTGTTCCCAAACCCTTTTTTGCCAAACTCACCACTTGAACATTTCAGCAAATCCTCCCCATCACCATTTGTCCATCTTCAATCTGTCTGTCTGTGTTCCCTTTCATTTGTGAACCCAACTTATTATGTTATAACTTACCCTGGTATTCATATACCAAATCTTTTGCTCAACATTTTCTGGAATTCATAAATTCCAATGCATTGGATGAACTTACCACACCCCCACCAGGGGCAGCAATATCCTAGACCTAGTCATTACTAACATGGGTGACCGGTGTTCCACACCAGAGGTCAGTTTATCATTGGTCAGATCCGACCACAAGCTAATCACCCTAGACATCCACATCCCGTCCCCACCCCCATTAGGGAAACCACCGTAAAAAAATTCTCCAAAACCAACTTCACGTTTCTTAAGACAGAAGTTGCAAACTTCACAACACCCACGCAGATGGACAATAGAGGTACGACTGCTAAAACCTACACAACTGCACTTTATAAGCACTTACACAAGTGCATGGATTGTGCCATCCCTAACAGAACCAAGATGCTATCCTCCAAAAAAAGGAAACCAATCTGGTGGTCCCCTGTCATAAGCAAACTCTACAAAAGAAGAAAGAAACTGTTGCAAAAAACAATAAAATACCATGATTGGAGAAACTCCCTGGTCAGCCTCAGTAAGAAGCTGAGATCCCTCATAAAATCCTCCAAAGCTAGTTACGAAAACAAAATTGTCACTGATTCTAAAGACAACCACAAAGCATTCTATAGCTATGTCAAGAATTTCAATGGCAACACTCAGATGTGCTCTGAGTTACAGCACAATGGCACTAAATATACAGAACCAACTGATATTGCCAACATCCTGGCAGATAGGTTCAGTGTTAACTTTAGCCCCCTCTCACCCCCTAAAGGGCACATCTCTATACCAGAAAAATGCAAAGTTCCTGTAATCACAGCTGCACAGGTAAAAACCACACTCTCCAAAGCCAATAACACAGCATTCATGTGACCTGACAACATCCCAGGCTGCATTCTACATGAACTACAGAACGAACTGGCACCCCACCTAAGTAACATGTTCAATCATAGCCTCTCCTCAGACTTTGTGCCCACTGAATGGTACACAGCGGCAGTTTTCCCACTCCACAAAGAGGGAGCCACCACAGAGCCTGGGAGCTACTGCCCCATTAGCCTGGCAAGCCTGGTCTGCAAAGCCATGGGAAGTATCATCATGGAACTTATAAACAAAGACATTGGTAATCTCCAAACTCTGGACTGCATCCAGTTCGGGTTTGTAAAAGGCAGGTCATGTCTTCTAAACCTGATAGACTTCTTTGAAGCAGTCACCAAAGCCATAGACGAGGGTAAGGTGGTTCACACAGCCTATCTATATCTCACCAAGGTTTTCACCACCATCCCCAACTCTGGAATTATAGATAAACTCACTAAACTAGGTATAAATCCCTATGTCACAAGATGGGTTGCCAATTGGCTCACTGGCAGAACCTACACTGTGAAAGTAGCAGACTCCAAATCTGATTTCAGACTAGTGACAAGTGGAGTACCACAGGGTTCAGTCCTGGGTCTTCTCCCGTTTGGTATCTACTTCTCTGAAGTACAGGCTAACACAGAAGGTCTTTGGCTAATGAAGTTCACAGATGACTGCAAACAAGGAGCTATAATCAAAACTCCTAATGTTGTGGACATCCTACAAAAGGGCCTCACTGAGACAGATGCCTGGTGTCAAAGACATGGCTATAGACTCAATGCCAAAAAGTGCATTGTCATCCACTTTGGTAAAAACTCTGTACTCATGACCTACCACATAGGTGGCAGTCTACTTAACACTGAAAGTGTGATAAGAGACCTTGGGACACAGATGGACAGTAGTCTCTCCTTTGATAATCACATCGCCACAGTAGCAAGGAAATCCTTCTACGTGGCACACCTCATCACACAAGGTTTCTCATCCAGGAAAAAAGAGGTCATTGTTCCCCTCTACTCATCACTCATTAGACCCATTATAGAGTACAACATCCATTTTGGTATGTACCTCACAAGACATCTACAACAACTGGAAAGGCTGCAGAAATACCTCACAAAGAGGATTACCAGCATCAAACAGATGCCCTATGCAGACCATCTCAAAAATCTCCAGCTTTACTCTATTGCATATCACCTACTCAGGGGTGATCTCTGTCTAACATACAAAGCTATGTCAAACCCAGAGCTGTTGGATATGCTCCACTTAAAGAAATCCCAATCCCTCCAAGCTGCGCACTCTAGGGACCTAAACCTTGTCACCACAATAAATCAAACATGCTGGAGGGATAGATTCCTGTCCCAGAGACTTCCCATACTCTGGAACAAACTACCTGTCTATATCAAACAAAGCTCCTCATTAGCACTCTTCAAGAAAAATATTGATGGTTGGATGGGAAATAGGAAATTCACCCCGGGGATCACTTCTGTGGCTCTGCTCAACAGGGGCACAGGAAAATAATTTTCTTGGGTGGCGAAAGCCAAGGTACCTTTTTGGCTAGGCTTATATAGGCCCAAGAGCCAATAGCCTAGTACCTACCTCTGAACCTATGAACCTTATCTGTGTCATCTGTCTATGTCAGTATCTCCTTATCTCTTACCTAACTATTATTCCTTCAGTTACTAACTTTTAACTTTCATAATCATTCCTTATGTATTTCAGAAAAAAGAGCATCCATCCACTCCAAAAAGTTTCTTTCATATCTCCTTCAGCATAATCTTCTTTTGACATCCTACTGTGTTTCCCTAGTCTGATCTTTCCAACTTTCCACTTCCCTTTCATACTTACAAAAGAAATACAGTGGTGCTCATCAATGGGCAGCTGCTGAATAAGACTGCTGGCAAAGTGGCCTTCAGGTGCTAGCCATATGGACTGAGCGCAGGTGCACACATGTTCTCACCATTGAATATTGTTATACTGTCTCAGTAGAGAAACCAGAGCTGTAGCTGGCTTATGTGGTTCCTAGTGTCACAGACTGACGTGGCACCCATAAAAGCTAGGTTGAAGAGCAAAAAGAATCTCTGATCTGGGGCTCCTTCCCACCTAAGAAGCAGAGGAGGTTCTAAAGCCCTACTGTCTGCCCTTCTGAGGAAAACTTTTGAAGATACTTCAGAAATAAAGTTGTTGTGAATTTCACTTATGTGCAGAAATACACATCTACTTGCATATATATTAGCTGTTTTTTGTAGATCAGTGTGTATCTTGACCCTAGTCAGCCACCGTAGCTAGAGAGCACACGTATATATAAGTTACTGAACACATGCAAGATCAGTGCCATTTTGTATAGTCAGTGTGTGTGCTAACTTGAATGGAGATGCACATGTGAGTGTGTCAGAAGTAATGAGTCAGTTAGTAAGCAAATGAAATTCGAAGTCTATGTTCCAGTTGCAGCTCCTGATATATTTATATACAATAAATGACTTAAACTCATTCAATGCCTCAGTGTCTCATTTGAATACATGAGACATGCGACAGTTTTACACACTTGCATTTTCACACAGGCAGTGGGTTTACCTGGGCAGTTTGTTGCTGCCTTCATATATGTGACACCAGTACAGCTAGTTCTCACTGCATTTACATGTTGTTAACACAGTGCTTTTTACACATTTGCATTGCACATTTGTGCAGTGCTGCACTATCAATACCCTCCATAATGTTTTTTTAAGTAACATTTTATTTTTATTTTACTCTTATGCTTTTGTTTATGAGGACATATATCATAGAGGGATTCTTGGTAGTCAGGGTACAAATATTAGTCACATGGCCTGTGAAGAATTAATCGAGTTACTTTCACAAAATAAACAAAAAGAAAGGCACAGTAATCCAGCAGTTGTATCCAAGTCTTTAATCCACACCAAACACGGAAGGTAAAGAAACAGAGTCTGTTTCTTTACCTTCCATGTTTGGTGTGGATTAAAGATTTGGATACAACTGCTGGATTACTGTGCCTTTCGTTTTGTTTATTAGTTTACTGGTTTTGGCACAGAGTCCACTCATTGTGTTTACTTTCATAAAATATTTGCAGAGTGTAAAAGATATTTTTATTTTAATTAATTTGTGGAACTGAACTAGCTGTAGTAGTTCTGTTATTTATTTATTATTTAGACAGTTATACTATGGGGCTAGGACTCAGAGGTTAGACACAGCCCCATTAATTTATCTTTTTCATATTTAAATATTTTCTGTAATGTACTCATATTAATAGTTTAACTTTTAAAGATTATGTACATACTTATGTGATGATAATATATCATTTTACATGAAAGTAATGCTAGTCATTATCTTACTTCTGTTTTCGTGTGTCATTCCATATTTTATTAGTAGAAGCATTAAATGAATTAGTAACAATCTCATTCATAGGTCTTCATTTACAAACTACTGCACAAATAGTATCTTAATCTAAGCACTACTCAGCTTCACTAAGAAATTACATTAAATTTTCATGGAACTTTATGAGAGAAGAGGTTGAAAAGATGGAGAGTCAAGAGGGAAAAAGAGAGAGAGAGAAACAAAGAGAGGTGAAGAGAAATACTATATTATGTACATTTCTCCACCCCCCATCTATTCTCCTCTAACGCATTTCTTATAGTTATCATGTGATAACTACCATTTTTAATACTTATTTTTATCAGCTATAGGTTGTTTTTACAGTATGCTTAACTATATCCACACATGTATTGATCTGGTCTCAAATCATATCTGAAACTAGAAAAAAAAGAAACATACACGCTAGCATGGCAAAACCAGCAGAAACCACTATAGGAATGAATATAAAACTATTCACTAATACAGTAATCACTTTTGCCCTTGACAATATGACTTCTTCAAAATAAAAGCCATTGCCCTGTACTGTCAAGAAATGAAAGCAGTAAACTTATTATTAAAATATTTTGTTTGTTCCTTCAGTTGTATTGTGTATTTAAGAAATAACCATGACGTGGTGTAGTATATTGAAGATTTACCCATGGTTGGTGTGGTTTAATCATGAGGGCGAAGCCCAAGTAATTAAACAAAGCCAACCATGGGTAAATCTTCAATATACCATAACCATAGACTTTTCTTAAATAATGTCTTTGTATAATGGCGGATTGCTGTTCTTCCACCGGTTGTGGTATATTGATTTTGCTTTTTGATGTACTGTGCATACGTATGGAACTTGCGTTCCCATGCATATCCAGTACATCAAGGCTTTGAAACGGAAGCAACGGAGAAAAGAAAGTTGCCGTTGCTCTGTTTTCTCTCTTTTTTTTTATTGCACAAAAAAAAAAAGATTTGGGTGACCGGACCTTTTCCCATTGGTATATTGTGGGATTTACAACAGGCACGCTGGTTGGGCTGGCCAATCAGTGTGCACTTTTTAGAATATTAATAGGGAGGAATTGTATAATTATATGTTTTCCGTGTGACTAATTCTAGAATCTGCTTGATTCTGTATTTTATTTTCCATTTATTTACTTGATGTATACAGAACAGACACATGGAGGAGAGAAGAAATATAAAATAAAATGAGTGATAAATGATATTTACCTGTGTGTGTGTGTGTGTGTGTGTGTGTGTGTGTGTGTGTGTGTGTGTGTGTGTGTATGTGCGTGTGTGTGTCTATCTTTGTAGAGATGAGGAGTTAGGGGTGAGTATTTATGTATGTACGTGTGTGTGTGTGTGTGTGTGTGTGTGTGTGTGTGTGTGTGTGTGTGTGTGTATCTCTCTCTCTCTCTCTCTCTATATATATATATATATATATATATATATATATATATACACCTATAAAACTAAACCACTATCCAAAGCCAGTAATACAAAACTAAATACAATAAAAAAATACCTTCTGAAAAATGGAAGAACTGTGTTCAGAATAAGACAAGTAAACAGCTTTAATAAGCGATCACTAACTAGAATTTGAGTGCTTTTGTTCGTAAAATGTTTCACGTCAAACTTCACCAGAAATATGGAACACAACTAAGCTTTAGTACCAGTAAAAGGCAAGACTAATTAGCATATTAATGACATCATCTATTATCTATTCCATCTAAGAATGCTATTTACATTTAAATGTCCATTTAGTCCAGGGGGCGTGTCCACCCTAAGTCTCACTTGCTGTTTGAGTTCCTTTACTTCCAGTAATGGATTACAATCACCAAAAATAATGGGAAATTTTTTCAATCACAATGAATTTAAAAATGGAGCATTGAATGATGATTTGAATATGCTTGGCTAGAGCATTTTTACAGTCACTTTTTTAATAGTTTGAAAATGTTCTTTAATCCTGTCACTGTGTCTTCTAGTGGTCTTCCCCACATAAAAGGCATTGCAAGAAGAGTGCACTCCTAAGTGGACAATGTTAGTGGAATTACAATCAAACTTTTCTACAACATGAAAAGTAAAATGAAGTGGTCTCAATAGAAATGTATTACCCTGAGCAATGCGTTGGCACAACATACATCTTCCACAGGTATACATACCTGGGGGATTTAACCTGGGCAGTATGTTTTGTGAAGGATTGGACTTAAAAAGGAACGGGTTTTCTTATATGAAAATGAAGGGCTAGTCCCTAAAGCTTTAACTAACTCTTGAATGATTTTAATTATACCCCAGTTCTTGGTAGTAATGTTGCTAATACCTTCAGAGTCTAAAGAAATAGGAAGGGGAAATGTTATGCATTCATATGGTAAATTGCCCTTAGCACTACTGAACCCATACTTAAGGATATATAGGTGTTTGGTGTACCTGCAATCTCCCACTTCCTTAAAACAGTTGAAAAACAGCTTAACAGGGTAATGTTTAGCTGCAAACAGTTTCATAAGATAGTGGCATTCTTGTAAAAACAAGTTGCCGTCACTAATGATCCTACTCAGATGAACAAATTGACCTTTAACTATATTTCTTTTCATAAAACTTCCCAATAGTTTTTATTTATTATTTATTTATTTTATTTTACAATTGTTGACTGGGTTAGTCCGACTGAGCTAAGCGGCTCATTTTCAGCGGAGACCCGGGGAGAAAAGCTCCAACAGTGAAAATACAAGAATTTTTTTTGAAGATGAAAACAATCATTATTATTAAATGCAGCATATTCTAGCAATGAAATGTTATAGTTAAATACCAGAGTAGAACAAACATAGCAGATAGAGAAACAAAAAGGAATACATATGTATATAATATACAGGGCTGCAGAGTTGTAAAAAATATATTGTTGACAGCTTGGCTAGATTTGATAGAGGTGAAAAATGGAAGAAGGGATGAGAGGAAGAGTAATTCCTAATGGGGGTAGAAAGTATAAGCTAAAGAATACAGTTTATAAAAAAACCCATAAAAGCGGCAGTGGGATTTTGTCAGAAGAGAGTGTGTGTAGGAGGGGAGGTGTTGAATAGGGGTGAAAGTAGCCAAGGGAAACAGTTTAAGGAGGATGAGTACAGTGGCAGGACGACTGAGTTTGTAGATATTTTCTGGTGGCTGTTTTGAAATTATTGGGGCGCATGAGGGATCTAGTTTCAAGGGGGAGTTTGTTCCAAGATATAGCAGGGTTGTGGCTATAGAGGTTGCAGCCAGTTTTGGTTTTGGGTTTATATATCTGTAGTAGGTCTTGGTCAGAGCTGCATAGACACCTTGTTGGGGAGTATTTTGATATTATAGGAGTGAGACTAGGGCAGAAAGAGTGCTAATATTAAATTGAGTGGATTATCTGTAGTTGAGAGATGAGAAGCTGGTGGGGTAATTCTAGCCAGTCTAAGAGTCTTAGGGAGAGACAGAGCAGTGAACCTAGCCACTTTGTTGTAGGTTGATTCAAGTTCAGCTAAGAGAGAGGAATTTAGATTAGTAAGAATGTGACAGCTATGCAAAAGAGTAGGAACGAGGTAAGCATGTGACGGAGTTAATTTAGCTTTGTTAGTTAAGAATTTTTTGTTGCGGTAAAGGAGTCCAAGCTTTTGGTGTGTTTTTTTAATAGAGTTTAACAGATGTAAATCAAATTGGAGTTGGTCATCAATCGTGACTCCTAGGAGTTTTGTGCTAGATTCGACTGAGATTGATGTGCTGCTGAGGGACAGTATAGAAAAAGATGTTTTGAGATGGGTATGGTTTTTGGGAGGAAAGAGTAAGAGTTTTGTTTTCTTGGGGTTGAGAATTAGTTTGTTATTACAGAGCCAGGATTCAACTGAGTTGAAGGATGATTGGGTGACAGAGTTTAGGTCTGAGGGAGTATTGAGATAGTGATGACAGTTGAGTCATCTGCATATTGTATAAGGGATGACTAGGGACAGGAGGTGTATAGTAGACAGTAAAAATATTGAAGATACGTTTTCTCCATATAAAGCATCCTTTGGTGCTTTCCTAAATGAAACAGTAACCCCTGTACTCCACTGTGAAACAAGCAAAATGACTCCCATGTCTTCAGAGCACTAAACACCACATCAGGTAGCTCAGAGGGTACTGTTATAGTCTGACCGGGTCTTTTCCATTGACCCTTCTCAATCACATATAATCTATCTACACACACACACACACACACACACACACACACACACACACACACACACACACACACACACACACATATATGTGTATGTGTGTGTATTAGTGTGTGTGTGTGTGTGTGTGTGTGTGTACTTTTTATATGGATCATATGGTCAAGCCTTTTTTAAGCCACCATAGATATTTGATGAAAGATTCCTGGGAATGGTATGATGACCAATTAATTTTTGTCAACACTAATGTGGTTGATTTATTTTCTTCTATTTCCCATGCCATTGGACTAGAATGATTCCAAGATGCTTTATTACATTGTAAATTTTTGGACAACAAAGAAATTAATCTACTAGTCAAATTTACGGAAGCTATTTTAACCAATGTTTTTATATTTTAATGGAGTATTTTTCAGGCAAGTTCAAGGGGTGGTGATGGGTAGTTCTGTTGCCCCTATTTATGCCAGCATGGTTCTTTGGGCATGGGAAAAGAATTATGTCTTTAACTTTGGTTTCTCCAATGCTTAGTTTTCTTATAGGAACTTTTTGGATGACATCTGTATTTTATTGAAAAACTCACTTGATAATTTGTATGAATGCTTGGAATACATAAAAGTGAGTACTTCTTTTTTACAATTTACTCACACCATTTCTAATGAATGCATCTTAATATTGTCTTGGCCAAGGACAGAACAAACCATTGTTTTACTTTCAGTATATATCGTAAAGAAACATTTTCAAATTCATATTTATATTTTTCAAGTAATCATTTGTTTCATCAAAGCATGTATGACTTTTAATTATGACAAATTCATGCAGGAGCTCAATTTCATTGCCCAAATGTTCATTGAGAGGGGTTATCCCATTAGGTTAGTGACAGAAATAAAGAATAAGATTTTGCAGGGTAGGAGTGTTAAATATAAACCTACTGTGGGATTTGGCTTAGATACCCCACTGTTAAGTGGAATTAATTTCGGTTCTAATTTTACTCCTAATATGAATGTGATGGTATATAAATATATAGCAATAATTTCAGAGATATAGAGGGGATTATCAAACACCACTGGGATGTGCTAAGATACCTTCCGAAATTTGGGAAGATTATTACTATGCAACCTGTTTTTATTTACAAGGGGAAAAGAAATGTTAAGGAGTTATTGGAAGGACCATCAGATAATAATACTAATAAAGTGGCAAGTTCTACAGGTTTTTGTAATGAGGAGAAGTGAGTATGGGCCACATTCAAATGTTGTTTGTGTAACCAGTGCCCTTATATTTTTGATGGCAGTGCATTTTATCTAAAAGCTAGAGAGATATGTAGAGAAGATTATGCAAACACAATTATTGTAGTATGCATTGAGTAGAGATATAAGCATACAAGGAATTGTGAAGTAAGTATTTACATTTTTTTGTGCTGGAAAAGGTTTCTTTAAACCCAAGGGGAAACTTTAATTGAATACTGATAGCTTATATGGCAGCTAAAGTTGGACAGTAGTACCACTCCTGGTTTAAATGAGTACCTTTCCATTTCCAGTGTTTTAAAATTAAATGCTGCTAGATTGTAAATAAGACTAATGATATTGCATGGCATTTATGTCTTAAGTGTTTGTTTCCTCACTTTTTATTTTAAATCTTTGTAATGACTTGATTTACTCAGATATGGGGCTGATTGGTTGATTACACATTGCTGGTTATGCCAACTTGGTAATTTAAGTTGTTTGGGAACATATTTTATTCTGATGAAGTCTCTGATTTTGGGAGATGAAAGAGCTCAATAAAATACTTATTTATGGCACTTTGGCTTGGTCCTTGGCATGTTTTGTTCATTTGGTTTGGTGGTTAATTTAAAAGCCTTCTTACAACCTTTTGTTATGGGAAAAGCAGGGGAAGTAAATGATACATTCTCTACAATGTATATCACTGTAAGACAAAGTTAAGTGTAGTATAGAAATGCAAAAGAAGCCAGTGGGCATTGTCTTTATTAAGAGAAAATCAGCAGCAATGTTAGAAGCAATGCTTTCTGAAAATGAAAATAAAGTGACCGTTTTATAATGTTGTTGGTGACCAGCAAAAGAGATGGCAAAATAAAACACACCAGACATTTGTTGATTTGTCCACACCACTGTCTGAATTTTCTGCAGAAGCTGAAACAGTGAAATGTAAGAGTAACCTCAAAAGTACTATATTAAGTGGCATCACAAGCTAAAAGAGTAAAAAAAAAAAAACAAAACAGCAAACTGACCTGAACTTGGAACATGAGAAAAAAGAGAACTTGTTTGTGAACAAATTTGATGTTGTGCATCCACAGAGTGAGAAGGAAGAATTGTGCAGGAGCTATAGAACTTTACAAATGTCCATGAAGATCTATTTAACTGCTTGTTCTTTTTCACTTTGGAAGAACAGATGTGAATGCAGTCATTCTGCAGTTTTGACATTGCTTGTTTCCTGAGTAGTTTTTAATTTCATAATTATTGCTATTATTTGTTAAAAAGTAAGCTAAAACGTGACCAATCCAATGACTGGATTACTTGAAAATAATTACCTCACAATATTTGTATAGTTGGGAGAAATCTGGGATTATAGAAACCTCTTTTGTTATTATTTTAAGCAGGAGCTTTGGATACATTCATTAAATTGGTTAACATATTTATGACATTAATTACACATCAGCTATTTAAAGATATTTCAAATATAAAAAAGTCTGAAGACACATGGTGTCAAGCAAACAAATGCGATCTGAAAGATCAACAATATCCTGCATCTTGGATTTTGATCTATGCAGATTTGTGCAGCAAAATCCCAACTGTAAACTCTGAGCCCCTCTCCAATATCAATGAAACAGGGGACATTAAATGTCACGGTCTTCTTACACTCCTCTGTGAACAGCAAGTGTGAATATTTTTTGTTGTTAGACTGGCAGCTGAATCCATGATAAGCAGCTGTGACATTTTCATGGGCTTTTTAGCCAAACTGTAAATCCTCTTGTGATGTTAGTAAGCCGAAGCACATATTTTTTATTTGACACAGTATAAAAGTGCAATAAAAACACAATTATTATTGTCTTCTAATTGCATTAGGGTGATGCTGGAAGCCTTTCACGGCATAGAGTACAAAATGGTTTTGAAGGGACATGCCCCTAAATCTTCAGAGCTGATTTTTTCCATAAACCCTCTTCAGCTACTATGTAGGTAATTGGAATGTGTACTCTAGTTTGATCTTACCTTTGCCTGTATCAGAGTTTCATAGTTCAGTATTTATCTAGTTGGACTAAGAACAGGAAATTTAGGAAGGCATTAGGGTAGGTCACAGGTTGCACCAGCATAGCAAGCTGAGCAAGGTAAGTCTAAATAAGACTGAGCAATGTTAATTTAATTGATGCTTTATTTTTCTAATTTCTTTTCTTCTGCTGCAACTTCATATTTATTTGTGTAGTTTTCAAATTTGGGTTTATTAAAGCTCTATAATTTAAAACACCTATTCAATAAAAAAACTATATTTGAAAATGAATGAACTTTAAAACATTTTGACTGGAGCAAAACATAATAACTGTAGAAAAAATTTAGAACAACAAACCAAATAAGTGGTTCTATAGTGACCCTCTGAAGCTGCACATTGTGGCAGGTTCTCTTAGCTCTTGGGGGAGAAGGTTCAGCATTGAAGATTATGGTGGCAAAAGGTACACACACACCAGACTAGTTTAAGTTAAATCTGGGAACTTCTGACAACCCCAGGCAAAAGAAATGCAGAGATTTTGCAGGGCTGTATAGAACCAGGAGCTCTTTCAGATTAGGGAGATAAATAGTACGCAGAGCCAGATAAAATAAAACAAAAGCATTAAGGATATTACAAGACATAGTAAAAAGCCAGAGATAATACTACAACACTGGTGTAAAATATTAGTAATGATGTGTACCAGTCAGTAGATTAAGCTGCAGAGTATTGATAAACTGGAACTTATCAAGTTGTCTGGAAGCTATTGGAAGAAGGAGTTGCAGGAGCTGAAACAAAATGGGACCAGGGTATTCATCGCCATCAGTCTGAAGTCCTGAGTGGGAATAAATGCCTGATGTCTGATGGGTTTGAAGGTATGTACATGAAGATTAGGCAAGTGATGACACCAGGTTCTTCAGCATCAGTCTACTGTAAATAACTACTTTGAGATTCCTCAGCTTATCAACAGACATTTAAAGCATTATCATAATAAATGATGGTTGGATTCAACGTAGAAACATCTGATTATATCTAAGTTTCATAGATTTAATTAGTTACACAGTCTTTAGATCAGTAATATCGTAGACTCCCTTATACTATAATTATACTTATTGTTTATTCATTTATTTATTTATTTATGTTAACCAAATGAGTGATGTTGTCCAAAAACCTTTTTCAGCCACAATCTGGGCCTCTATAGGCAAGACAAACATTCAGGACAGGTTTTGCATAAATATGTTGATTACATACAACATACAGGTATTTCCAGTTATTAAAATTAAATGAATATGATGAGATTTACATTAATATTTTCTTATTTACATGACTATTGCATAGACTATGGCATCATTTACATGGGCATGTTTAGTAGAAAACAAGCATTTCAGGCAGCAACATTTATAGGTTCATAGGTTGGTACTAGGCTATCGGCCCTAAGGCCTATACAAGCCTAGCCATAACAATTCCCTGGGTATTTCGTCCCACAGTATTTACTTCCCTGGACCCCGGTTCAATAGTTAAACTATGCACTTCTATGACAGTAGTGAGTACTCTGTATTACACGTTAAGGGTATATACTCAACAGAAATGCTATGTGAGAGATTTAACTTGGTTAGCTATGAAGGTTGCAGGTATGATACAGGAGAGGCTAGAATGATAACACTGTAATAGCCATTGCCCCTGAAGCAATGGCTTCCATAACTGTAACAGATGTTTTGAATTATACATGGTAAGATATGACACATCAAATACTATTATAAAGGATTTAAGTCAGTTAGCTGTGAGCTCTGTATGCATGAGGAAGGGGGACACTAGGATGTTACCACTGCATTAACAGCTGTCCCTGCTCAATTATTTAGGTTTTCTTTGAGCTCAGTCTTAAAGAGTTGTACATCCTTTATTTCCCTGATGTCAGGAGGGACAGCATTCCATTCAGAGGGAGTTCTTTTGTGAAGGATCTTTCAGTGCAGGTTAGTTTGAGTGCAGGTCACCAAAGAGGTGCTGTACTAGTCCTTCTCACAGAAATCATCTAAAGGTGCTTTAACTATTGAGAAAGAACTTAATGTTTTATTTCAACCGATAATGTGTTCAGAAGCATTGATGTTAGGAAGCATTTGAGTAATGAGCATATTTCTTTTTTGTTTGTTTGTTTTTTAAATTTTTATTTTATAAGTTGGTCTTTGTTCCCCGATACCTACATGTTCATTAATTAGCATCACTTCTAAATCTACCCTTAATTCTATATTTGTTCTGGAGTGCTAGACGGAGTTTACTCCTTACCAGTCTATATAATGTATCATACAAATTGAGAAATTTGAGCCTATCTAAATTTCTAATATTATTTATCCTTTTAGTGTAGCATCTTTGGATACTTTCTAAAGATGCTATATCTACCTGTGTTAAGTGACAAAAGTAAATATTTTATTCTATTATTCATATGCAAGCACTAGGCTAGCTGCAATTGTGGGCCATTTTAAGCCTCGCCAATTTTCCTTTCAAAGGTGAGAATCAGGCTCTGCGCTTTGTGTTTGTGAGGCAAATACCTTAACTATTATGCCAACCCCCATTGGATGCCTAAAGTAGTTGGTCTATACAGACCTTACCCCTATAGGGTATTATGTAGTGGTTGTGCTACTACTCACAGCTCCATTCATTGATGAGTTTGAAACACTTAGCATGTTCTTCAGAGGTGGGAGTAACCCCAGAGAGATGCAGGGAGAACACGCAAACTAAAAATAGGCATTGGCTGGATGTCAGACTTGAACCTCATACCTTGTGCAGTAGAGATGAAGATTTAAACATTATGCCAACCGATCTGCATATACAATTGGTTTAAATATAGGTATAACTAAAGCCTTAAGAATTTCCATTTTCCTGTCTTCAACTGTGTTGAATATTAGTCTTGTTTCTATTAATACTCTTGTCATTATATACTGAATATGAAACCTAAAAACGAAGCCAATTCTTATAATAGTGTTTAAGCCTTTATAACATGTTTAACTATTTAAAAATGACTGTTAAGGTCCATAACTTGAATATCCCTTTTGGATTCATATTTCACCACCTTATACTTCGTGGTATTAAGTTTTAGTTCCAATTTATTCACACAATCTTGTATAATATTTGTGTACTTTTAATTCTTCCACATCTTTGGAATCTTGAACTGCTGCATCTACCTTACAATAATGAGTGTATGTGGGAGATGTAGAGAGCACAGGGAATACCATATTGAATAGAATAGGTGCACTTATGGAATCTTGAGGAACTCCCTCACTGGTACATGTCAAAGGTAAGCTCATGCCCTGCAAAAATGAAACATTGCTCAGGAGTAGTGAGCTAACTGGCTCTTCATCCAATAATACATGGGTTCATTCCTAACCTCTGCAGACTAAGTATAATTTCATTATGTTATATGGCGTCATATGATTTAGTTACATCAAGATATTCAACTAAACACTATTGTCCTTCCTTAAGGTCAGACATCTTTTCATAAAAGCTGATCTATCAGGTCAGGATACACCATCATCCCTTTATGAAACCATATTGAGTAGTGTCTAATTAGAGACCCATATATTATACCTTTCAAGATGCTGTAAAATACAGCACTCCGGATATAGACTCTATATAAGCTCTTTTCCAGTCACTTGGTGCTAATCCTTCTATACTCCAATGGAATTATCATACTTGTAGATATGATATTAACAAATTTACCAGAGAATTTGTCTGGACCATTGGAAGAAGTTTTGGTACTTTTCTGTTAAACCCCTACCAATTTGCGGTGCTGTGTTTTGCCGGTATTTCCACGCCAGTCTGGATTGCCTACTTTCCTACAGCACTGACAAAGATGATATAAAAAGAAATTGGATGCCATTCCTTAAAAGTAAGTAAGATGGATCAGTATGAAAAGGCAAATCACTGAGCATTGAAATTATTCAGAAATGCATGGTAACACAACCCCACTATTCTAGCAACTAAGTTTATTACAGAAATATTTAAAATCTGCCCGTATTTTTGTGGCCTTTTTCCCCTCGTTATTTTAGGCTTTCTCCAGATTTGTTGCTCTAACAGTTTGGGATGTATGGTCCAAATCAAATGCCACTTTCAAAAAAGAAAGGTGCCAATCCGAGTAATGAGTCTCGGAATAAAAGCAGTAACTGGAACATGTCCAAAGTAGTGTGTGGTTAATGTTTTTGTCTTACACGACAGCAGGAGGACATGATAACCCAGCTCTGAATACTTCCGAATACGAAAATGGTAACCTCAAACTCCTTAATCTCTCAATAAAAGAATTCTGGACAAAGTTAAAAACAATTGGGGACAAGTATCCAAAAATGCGGTCATTTGTAAATGTTGATATACAGGTAGAAAGTTGGTAAAATAATGGGATTTGCATCATGGATTTTCTGAAAGGTATGCTAGCCACCCAGTGGTGTAAACCTTGGCTGTAGATGATCGTCACTGTCGAAGTGACACCCCGACCCCATACCAGGTGATGAGTGGATAAAGTCTTAATCTCAGAAATCTGTCTGCCATTATTTACTGATTTCAATTTTCAACGATATGGCAGAAACCCACACACTTTATGAGAAACAGATCATAACCATGAGCCAAAACATGGACATTCTGTGATAATGTGAACAGCTGAGAAGTTTTGGGTTAACCTTTTTCTTGTTTGAGTTACACGTGTTGGGTAGTACCAAGCCCATGCATAAAAAAATGCACTACAGTAAACAAAAGAAATCTGTTGTTAAGAAGTGAAACCTCATATGAGAGCAGGTCTCAATCTCCAACCAGTAAACATCATAGAAACACTGTTTGAAAATCATAGCTGAGGGTCAGAAAGAGAAGCGGTTTCTTATTTTGAAGAGTGTAGTAATCACTGACTCCAAGAATAATTTAAAGGTCAAAAATGTTACAACCCGATCAAGTAAAAGGTAAAAAAGCAAGTAGAAGAGGGAACAGGTCAGTTGAAACAACAACATAACCATGCTTCTTAGGAATAAAGCGAGATGTGTGGTAGGGGTTTAACGGAAAAGTACCCAAGTTTTCTTAACCCAATTATGTGAGATATGTTACCTTCCCTAATTATCTGAAGGCATTGAGAAGCAGTTTCAACACCATAACTACAACTTCCAGATTTTTCATCTGTAGTAGATAATCCTCCAAAATATTCATTAAAAATTTGTGCCATCATATATGTGCCTCTAATCAGATTTCCAATATCACAAAGCATGAACATTTATGGCCACCAATTTAGAGGTGTTGAGTTTTTGATGAATAAATATAGTTTGTTCATTTTTGGGTCTCTTCTATGTCCTTTCATAGTAAGATTATAGCTGACAACTTATCCTGAAGAAAGGCAGGTAAAGTGTAATGTCATATGCTGAACAGATAAAATGAATTATTAAACTTACTGCTCAGATAAAAAAGCATACTGTAACAGAACAGAGGTTAGTATGCTAAAAGTAAAATGAGTTTTGAAGTCCTTTGGAGGCCGGTAGAAGGCATTGCCTTCATTAATACCTTGCATCTGGGCATTATAGTAAGGTTGTTATGTATCCTCTGATCTGACTTTTTAAAACTATGTGGTAAGACGTACCACATTTTAAAAAAAAAAAAAAGAAAACACGGGGAAATGCTGCAGCTTTAAAAAAAAAGTATGTATGTCAGTTTAAATTTACTCGGCAATGAGGGTGGAGATTTGCACTGTATTTAGAAGACTTGTGAAGAAAAAGCTTGCTCAGTGTTGTTGTTGTTTGTCTTTTGGCTTTTCCCGGTAAGGGGTCGCCACAGCAGAACTCCGGTCCGCTAATGATTGTCAGTAGATTTTCACAAATGCCGAGGTTCCAGCTTGACACCCAACCTTCAACAAAGGCACAGCCATTTACGCATGCATGTCTTTCAAATGCTACCCAACCACGGGGAGGACATGCAGACTCCACACAGAAGGCACTCCCAAGAACAGCCGAAAATCAAACGGAAGCACCTCTTGCTGTGAGGTAACAACGCTACCGCTGTACCACTGTGGCAAATTACTTAAAGATGGAAAATAGAGCACTTTGCTGAATAGTATATAGGGTGAATTCCAGCCACAAAGCTGCAAAGACCAAGCCCTGTCTTCTGTTACTTATAGTTAGACAAGGTATGGGAGGAAGTGTGCTTTCCGGTCCTCACATTCAGAATTGGGGACACTGGCTTCAGGGAATACCAGCCAGATTTCTTCACTGCCCCAGTGGTTTAACAGATTATATTGGCTAGCTGCCTTGGTACTTACCTGGTAAGTAGGACTTGTTTAAATATCTTAATAAGGTACACCACCTGATAAGGAGCATTGCATCTTAAGAGTCTGTCAGAACCTTTTTGCAGATTCCACTCAGCTGTCAGACTTTTTCTTTGGAACAGATCACCAACCTTCTCTAAAGCTAGCTCCAAATGCATCTGCTATTTTATCATATTTCAACTTCATTTTTTAAGGTGGAAATTTCTTTGGATTTTATTCAGGAATTATCTCCACTATAGCTTGATATTAAACTAGCCTTTTTAATACTGTGCTATGAAACTTTAGCCCAGTCCATACTGACAGCTGCTATCACTTATATTGAGGACATTAGAGTAGTGTAGAATTTAGGAGAAACAAGTTCATAGGCTCATAGGTTTTTAATAGGCTAATGACCACAAGGGCCTTTTTAAGCCTAGCCATGCATCCCGGATCTCTGACAAGTTCTGATACCCCTGATAAGTTTAAACATGGGCCTGGGAGATGAACCATTTACAGCTTACCTCTGTCCATTAGAGATATAGGTGCCAAACTAGGGATGAATTTCCAGTTTCCCATCCAATTGTCCAAGTTGCACTTGAATTGGGTTAGGGAGGAGTTCTGCTTCACATGGATGGGAGCCTGTTACATAGATGGAGTAGTCTCTGGGATACATACCTATCTCTCCAGCAGGTCCTACTTATATCACAGGCAGGGTTTAAGTCTTTAGAATGGGCAATTCTGGTGCTGTTTGTTTTATGGATATGCAGGAGGTCCATCAGAGTGGGGTCTGACAATGCCCTGTATGCCAGGTATAGATTTCCCCTCAAAAGCCTATAGGAGACAGAATACAGAGATATGGCCTTGAGGCGGTCTTTATAGGACATATTACTTACACCCTGTATTCTTTTAGTGAGGAATCTCTGTGGATGCTCCAATTGTTGGATAGGCCTGGTTAGGTACATACCGAAAAGGGCACTGTACTCAATGATAGGGCTGATGAATGCTGTATACAGTGGAACAATGACTTCCTTAGACTTAGGTGCCATACCCTTGTTTATAAGTTGCACAACATAGAATGATTCCCTCACCACTGTAGACATGTGATGATCAAATACTAGATTACTATCTAACTGCAGTTCAATTCATTCATTCAATGCTGAAGGATTAACAGACAGAAAACCAGACAACTATACCATGGAACCTCTGACTACTAATCCCCTAGTTGTTAACTTGAGGGCTTACTGTCTGTTCTTTTTAAACTGTTAGTATCAGTGGAAAATTTGCTTCATAGTGATTAGTAAAAACATTTTTTCTAATGTTGTACCTTGCTGCCTACCAAATAGGTTTATAGGTATATATTAGGCTAATGAACAGCAGGGCCTTTATAAGCCTAGCTGTGCAACCCAGCACAGTTGTGCCCCTATGTATCATGGGTATCTTTTAGGATGGGGTATGTTAGGAAGTTTCTACGGTTTGTGTGTGGGGGGGTGTTAGGGCATTAATGTCTGCCTCTGTTTATCAGACATATGGGGCCAGACTCAAGGTGAATTTCCAATATCCCATCCATTGGTCAATGTTACATTTAAATAGGGTTAGAAATGGACTCTTGTTTCACATGGATGCGGAGCCTGTTCCAGATCATGGAATCCTCTGAGACACGTATCTGTCTTACCAACATGTCTTATTTATGTCACAAGCAAAATTTAAATCCTTGGATCTAATGGTTCTGACGCTGTTTATTTTGCAGATGTGCATAAGGTCCATCAGAGCTGGATCTGAGGATGCCTTTTATGCCAGGCATAGATCACCGCTCAGTAACCTCTAAGAGGCTGATTATAGAGATATGCCTTTAAGGTGATCTGTACAGGACAATGTCTTTATACCCTAGATTCTCCTCATAAGGAATCTTTGCGAGCATTCCAACTGTTATATATGGTTGGGCAGACACATTCTGAAGGGGGCATTAACACAATGATGAGTCTGATAAGGGATCCATAAAGTAGTACTATGACTTCCTTGGACCTGTATGCCATTCCCTTACTTATAAGCTGGGCAACACAGAATGATTTTCTTACTACCTTTGCCACATGTTGGTTGGAAAAGTGACTCAAGTGGTCCTGATAGGTCATGTTTCAATCTATTTAGGAGGCATCATGGGATATTGTCTAGGTCTATTAATCTCAAAAAAGTAGATGCCAAATACGAGTGGTCCCAGCATGGACATACCCCATGGGTGACCAATCTGTTAGTAGAGATGGTCTCACCAATACTGACTTCATGGGTCCTGTCTGTGAGCCATCTGCAATCCAGTAAGTTATGTAAGGTTTATACCCAGTTCAGTTACTTTTTTAACTACAGTAAAGCCACCATAGTTGACCACGCACTGACCACCTCCTTAAGTTGACCTAATTTTCATAGACCGGACATGTACCATACGTACTCAGTGGAAGACTGACCTCTCTATATTGACCACCTCTGTAAGATGACTCTTGACCACTTGGACTGTGACACACAATATTAATTTACCCTCTATAACTTGAACAGTTGAGTCCACTCTACACCATGGAGTCGAAGGTGTGGGCTTTGCCCCTTAATTTTATTATTTTTTTCATTAGTATAAGTTCTTTGTCATGTTTTATTAATACCACATGTTAGATTAGGCCTAACATCCTATTGTTTATCGTGTGCTGCTGAAGATTTTCTCAACGTGAAGGACTGGTCTGAATTGTAGGTACATCCTACAATTAATGAAAAATTTTACAGTTAATTGAGACATGATGGCCCAAAGGAAAGAACTCGAAGAGCTGACATTGAAGGAAAAGGTTAATCTACATTTTCTGGAAAGCAGCAGCCAAAGAAAGAACATTTTGGTGTTAGCAAGACCACAGTTAGCAACATCCAAAAATGTAAACATGAGTAATTGGACAGATATGGCAAGGAAAGTGGAGACATACAGCAGAAAAGGAAGAAAACTTCCCACAATGAAGTCAATGAAGCCATGTTAAGTTGGTTCAAACAAATGAGGGCAGTTAATGCCCGAATCTTTGGGCGAAAGATCCAAGAATCTACTAATAAATTCACACAGGAATTCGGGCTGGAAAATTTCCAAGCATCAAGTAGTTGGCTCAAGAAATTTAAACTGTGACATGAGATCTCCCAGAAAGTCTTGTGTACTGAATCCAATGAAATTCCAGTAGAAGTTGTGGAAGAGTTCATCAAAATGTTCCTGGACTTCACCAGAGGTTTCAAAGATGATGACATCTTTAACGCTGACGAGTGTGGACTCTTTTTCAAGGCGATGGCTGACAGGAGCCTCATCATGAAGGGTGACAACTGTAAGAGCGGAAAACTTTCCAAAGAATGTTTCACAGTTCTGCTTTGCGCTAGCTCAACCAGAGAGAAACTAAAGCCCTTGGTGATTGGTAAATTGGCAAAGACATACGCATACAAGAAACTGAAGCCCAAAGATCTATCTGCCTGTCACTTGGAGATCAAACAAATGCGCATGGATGACTGATACCCGATTTGTGTATCAACTGAGAAATGCAGAAGAAGAAGAAGAAGAAATGGTCAGTTCTACTGACAGTAGTCAACTGTCCTGGCCACCCGCAAGTGAATCATCTCACAAATGTGACACTGAAATTTCTGCCTCCAAACACAACCTCAGAAATCCAGCCTCTTGACCAAGGCATCATCAATACATTTATAATGCACTACCAAGCCCAGCTCCTGCATTGGGTCATTACTAAAACTCAAACCAGCCAGAACTGATACAGAAGTGTTTCAAGAAACTTGGATTTATCACAACCCAAGAGCACAATATTTTGCCCCCATCAGACAGTCAATCTCCCATGGCAGAATTCGAAGGAGTAGATTTTGAAGGTTTTGTTTCAATGGATGGTGAAGCGGCAACCTGTAATGAATCTGACCCAGAAGCAATTTTCCAAGTGATACTGACCAAAGTACAGACCAGGGTAAAAATGCATGAAGTAGCTGATGAAGTGGAAGAAGCAAGTGAGAATGATATAGAAATTGCAGAGACTGCAAAAGAAGAGGATATCAGACATCTGCTAATGCAGTTGAAGTCATTTGCTGTGGAAAAATGCCCATGTATGCTGAGTGGTGTAGCCAGCTTTGAGAGTGCTTTCTCCACTTACCTTTGTAATAAAAATAAGAAACAGACCAAGATTGGCTCTTTTTTTTCAGAAAGAATGATTAAACCATGAGAAAATAGTAAGTGTATTGATTTTGTATGATACTGTGTGTATGATTTTACTGTGTTTTGATTATGTATGATTTCATATGATATTCTCTAATAAAAGCTGTACAAGAAAGTAACGTACATGCACTTATAAGTACAGTAGTCCTAGTTCCTTATGTGCTGTGCTTTTACTTCCAGAGAGTCGTGGCTCTTCCATTTTCAGTGCTTTTATTGTTTACTAGTTCCTTATGTTGACCACCTCCGTATGTTGACCAGTTTGTTACAGTCCCTTGGGTGGTCAACTTACAGAGGTTCTACTGTATAACTGAATTAAATCTTATACTGAATGCCTTAGCCAGGTCCATGAAGGTGGTATAAACTGTTTTCCCCTCATACATTACCTTGGTGACCTTCTCAGAGAAGTCCACCAGGTTTAGTAGGCATGACCTTCACTTGACAAAGCCAAACCTGGTTGGGTCCAATGCCTTGAAGGTTTCTTATGTTTTTGTTGATCTATTCATGATAATTTATTACATGATTTTGTGTATTAGACTAGTCAGTCTAATGGGTCTGTAGTTCCTGGTGTCGGTTGATGGTCCACTCTTGTCAAGTAGGATAAACATTGCATCCTCCATTCTCATGGCACAAACCCTGATTTAAGGCTATAGTTGAAAAGTGACTTTTGTGATCCTGACAAGTCTAAGCTATTTAGGAGACATCACAACATATATTTTGGGCCCATTGAAGCCATGTTTTTTGGCCTTAGTGAGTGATGCCAGGACCTGTTCCCTGTCAATATTTGGGTGAGGGTTATGCTAGTAAGTTTTTTTTATGGGGGGGGGGGTTGCAAGAGTGGAGATGGGATGAAGTTTGAGCTGAATTTGTCAGCCAGCAAATTTGCTATGTCACTCTGCTCACTGAAGGTGACACCACTGACCACCAGTTTGGCACATTGCTGTGTGCTGCCTTTGAGACTTCAGACATAGCTGCAGAAGGCCTTGTGGTTGCCATTAGCCTGTGAGGCTATCTTGAATTTGGAATTTGCCTTGTTGGACTTAACTCTTAGTTTCCTGTTTAGCTCAATTAGAGAGCTCCTATCATTATGGGAGTTTTACCATGATTTTTTCCTTTTATTATATAGTCTGTTAAGGTTAGGATTACACTAGTGTTGTTTGTTTTATGGAGTTTATTTTGGACTTACTTCTAGTAGGTACAGCAACCACTATACAGTCATTTACATGGTTGCACAGGGACTCTGCGAACAATTTTGCACAGGTTGCTTTTGAGGGCATTGAACTTTGAAAACTATTTCTTAATAGCATGTAGTTTGCTTTGGAATAGTTCCTAAATGTTATATCAATAATATTTTCAGTATGGTGTTAGACACTGGACTAAACATGATTTAGTATGGCTTGTTTTCTTCATTGTTCTTTCATATAACACAGTCTCAGTACCTACCTACAATAAGTAGGTGACTTCCAAGGTCTCATGCAGTCACACATTACTGCCCCTCTGATCAGCAGTACTAGTGCAGGGCTGCCGAATGAAAAGGGTAACAGGTAGTGCACCTTGTACACATTTTACAAATCTACACGCTCAACAGTGAAGATACAAGTAAAGTCCACTGACCTGTGCTGATACCTATCAGGGACACTGTACTCCACAGTTTAAGGAAGTCAACAACATGTGAACCCATCTTGGAGGCTGTTCAGCCTGCCTTGACAAATAGTACCTTCTTTTTCTAGGAGCATGTTGACAAGCAGTTTGGTTCCAGATACAAGTCTTACCTGATATTTGGTTTATTCCTACCTTGGCAGTTTCCATCTGCCCTGTAGTATCACCATGGTGTGCATTTTTATTCAGCACAGTTACTATTTTGAGTCTGTCAGTATCTTCTTGGTTGTCCCCAAGCTGAGCTAAGTTGTTAATGCAAGTTTTGAACCTTGATCACAAGGTATAAAAGACTAGCTTGTCATCAAAGATCACGAGTACCATTTGACACACATACAATAACTATTTCAGGTCACGCACTAATACAAGCTATGATAAAGATGTAGGATGATGAAATAAAAATGACAGACCAGTTTTTTTTCTATCAGTTAAAAAAAGAAGAATTTAAGGGATAAGTAGTGTAAATGAAATGAGAGTTAATAGGGAAGATAGACATTTCTTCAGAAGGGATACCTAGTAAGAGGAATAAATGTAAATGGAGTTTAAAAACATGGTAGATGTAAGAGAGAAAGGTATAGGGAGAAGGTAATATGAACTATTTAAAAGGGCTGGCAAAGGTTAAAGTATTACAGAATAAAAGAAAACCTCATGGAAATAGAAAAATGGACAATGGCAGAATTCTAAATGGAAAATTAGGGAGCATTTGGATAATATGCATGATTTTAGAAAGATTACTGTTAAGCAGTTATTTTGGATAACAACTTCAGAGCACAAACACTTTTAGCTCAATGACTTGGGTGAAATAAAGTAGAAAGAATTGTCATTACACTAAGGGAGCCAAAAATAAATAAATAAATAAATAAATAAATAAATAAATAACCAGAGGCCCTAGGCAGGTATTAGAGATGTTTTGTAAACATTTATATAAAGAAGAAGAATGTGAAAATCAAGAAAAGGTTAAAATGGGAATATTTATGGAAGACTTAATTATGCCAAGGTTAGAGGAAAATGAGGCTGAACAATTAACAGCTAGGATAGGAAGAGATGATTTAAAATGGTGATGTCTAATTAATCAACCAACAATGAAGTCTCCAGGAATAGATGGTAGTCCTATGGATGTTTGGAAGTCAGAAGGGAAGAAAGTTATAAAGATCTAGAAGGTTTTATTTAATAGAATTTTAAAAGAATGGGTACAAGCATCTTGGAAGAAGGCTGTGGTGGCTGTCTTACTCAAGCAGTGTATAGACCCCTTAGATCCAGCTTCACATAGACCCATTACAATATTAAAGTATGATTATAAAGTGTCTATGTCTATAATGGCTAAGAGAATAGCAAAGATGTTTGCAAAATTGATTGATATGGATCAATGTGGTTTTGTGGAGGGAAGGCAAACATTTGACAACATTAATAGAACATGATGTGCCAGAGGAAAACAGAATGTAAGAAAACACTGCTATTGCTGATGGGTCTTGATGCAGAGAAAGTACTCAATAGAGTGAGCTGGGATTTTATGAGTAGGGCAATGGTAGCATTTGCATTCCCTGATGGAATAATATAGTTAATTAGGAGGTTATATGAAGGGATGTTACCAAGAATTAAGGTTCATCTACAACAAGCTGTGATTGAACAGATGAACCTGGCAAGGTTGTTATGTTTCTCTATTGTTGTTTGTTTTATATTTAGAGCCACTGGCAAAGAAAATAATAGGCTCACAAATTCAAGGATAAAACTATATGGCAATCAGAGCTATACAGATAAAGCTCATATGCATAACAAGAGCAGAAGTTATAAACTGAAATGTATGAAATATAGATTAAACTGAAAATACATGATAATGATGATGATGAAACAAGGAGGAAGTTTAAGAAATGAGGAGTGAGTAGGGTTTTGGATGCAGGCCCCTAAGGACTATAACAAAAAAACACGTAGAATATTATATCTATAAAGGAGCAGAAATATTCTAAAAAGTAAACCAACAGAGGAATGGAAAATGCAGACGTTACCAGTAGTGATGACTGTAAGAAGAGACATAGAAATAGATAATAGGGAGCTAGAATTTAATGGAGAAAAATAGCAAAGGAATCAAGGTATTGAGAGAAAGTAACTAGGGAAGTAATGGAACCAGACTGGGATGAGGCCAAGCAGAAGTATGGTTTGCAGGTTAGAGACGGTCTTCCCTGCGAAGGATAAGTAACAGAGTATAGGCTCTATCTCCCTTTCCATGACAAAAAATAAAAGAGATGGGAGAGTGCTAAAGAAAAGACCAGCCCAGGTAATGCTTTTAGTTCTAAAGCTCTATCTTAGGGTCATAGGTTCATAGGTAGGTACTAGGCTATTGGCCCTAGGGCCTATACAAGCCTAGCCAAAAAGGTACCCTGGCTTTCGCCACCCAAGAAAATAATTTTCCTGTGCCCCTGTCAAGCAGAACCACAGAAGTGATCCCTGGGGTGAATTTCTATTACCCATCCAATCATCAAGATTTTTCTTGAAGAGTGCTAATGAGGAGCTCTGTTTGACATATATAGGTAGTCTGTTCCAGAGTATGGGAAGTCTGTGGGACAGGAATCTATCCCTCCAGCATGTTCTATTTATTGTGGTGACAATGTTTAGGTCCCTAGAGCATGTAGCTCGGTGGGATTGGGATTTCTTTAAGTGGAGCATGTCCAATAGCTCTGGGTTTGACATAGCTTTGTATGTCAGGCAGAGATCGCCTCTGATTAGGCGATATGCGACGGAGTAAAGCTGGAGATGTTTGAGACGGTCTGCGTAAGGCATCTGTTTGAGGCCAGTAATTCTCTTTGTGAGGTATTTTTGCAGCCTTTCCAGTTGTTGCAGATGTCTTGTGAGGTACATACCAAAAGGGGCGCTGTACTCTATAATGGGTCTAATGAGTGATGAGTAGAGGGGAACAATGACCTCTTTTTTTCTGGATGAGAAACCTTTTGTGACGAGGTGTGCCACGTAGAAGGATTTCCTGACCACTGTGGCAATGTGATTATCAAAGGAGAGACTACTGTCCACCTGTGTCCCAAGGTATCTTATCACACTTTCGGTGTTAAGTAGACTACCGCCTATGTGGTAGTTTATGGGTACAGAGTTTTTTACCAAAGGGGATGACAATGCACTTTTTGACATTGAGCTTGAGACCATGTCTTTAACACCAGGCATCTGTTTCAGTGAAGCCCTTTTGTAAGGTGTCCACATCGTTAAGAGTTTCGATTATGCCTCCTAGTTTGCAGTCATCTGCGAATTTAGTTAGCCAAAGACCTTCTGTGTTAGCCTGTACTTCAGAGAAGTAGATACCAAACAGGGGAGGACCCAGGACTGAACCCTGTGGTACTCCACTTGTCACTGGTCTGAAGTCTTTTGTACTTTATACCATCCAAACACACCTCTGTGATCCAGCAACCAACTGCTCCTAAATATAGAAAAACCTACATTTTCACCCGGCCAAATGCTTTACTCCTTTACCATCGCAAAAATGTGGGACTCTCTCCTCCTAACACCTGCTCAGTAACTCTCTTCAAGAGAGCCCTGAAACAACACCTCTCCTCATCATGGCTGTGCACATGTGCTAACACCACACCTCATATAACCTAACTTAAAATATCACAACTACTCCCATTCCCTCTCTACTTCTCTGGTATCATCCTTTCATATCCTTATGTCTAATTTATCTACTCTGCCTCTGCTTCCTGGTTTAGTTCCCCTCTCTTACTAACCCTTACAGACTACTTCACCAGTACATTAGTCCTACTATTAATCCAGGCCTAGACAATCAGGTACTCATGTAGCGTACCTCATTATCACACCACTACATAAATTTGCTATAATGCCAACAGACTTTAACTGATTACTGTAACAGTACTCATTTAGCCTATTTCTCTGTTATATCACCATCTAAATGTGCTATAATATTTAATTGCTTAGACCTTAACAGATTCCTGTAACTGCTCTGCACCTACTGCATGAATTGTTCTACACACATATATGTAAGCTGAAAACTATATGTACTGAATGTTTTCATTTATATACTCTGTATTGCTTGTATACTGTCTTAGATGTGAGTATGTTTACTGTATGTACTGTTTCACTAATTTTGTAAGCTGCTAATAATATGTACTAAATGTCTTCATTATTATATATTCTGTATAGTATATGTACTGTCTTAGATGTGGAGCTTTTCTCCCCAGGTCTGCACTGAAAATGGGCACTTCTGGTCCAGTGGACCATCCCGTTAAACAAATGCAAATAAATAAATAAATAAATAAATAAATAGTTGAGGCTAGAACCAAAGTCACTGTTAAAAAGGGAGATAATTAGTAGGGTGTATAAAATATTGCATGTTAACTCCAAGAATCAATCAGAAGAGGCTAGAAATGATTGGGAAGGGTCAGTGGAAAAGGCACATTACAAGGAAACAATGGGAGGACATCTGTATGGCACCCAAGTCTGCAAAAAGTGCAGACGGTTTAAGATTTTGGCTTGGAAGTGTTTGTGTAGGTATTTTTATAAGCTGAATAGACTTCAGAGAATTTTTCTTCAGGTATGTAACAAATTTTGGAGGTGTGATGGAAACAAGAGGTAACTGGGAACATGTTTTTTTTGGGGGGGGGGATGTCATGAGTTGGCAGATTTTACAAATTCCCTACAGAGTGCTTTGTCAGAAATGCTGGGGGGGGGGGGCAGATTGTTGTATCTAAGAAAATGATTCTTCTAAGTTAGGACATAGAATCTGAATTGCCTAGACATAGTAAGGCCTTACTAAGTTTAATGATATTGGCTACCAAAAAAGTAATTACCAGCAAATGGAAAGCAAAATCTGAACCGAGTGAAGTTCTGAATATTGCAAAGTTGGTAAATGAACTGGAGGTGGGAGCTTTGGAAAAGGGGAGGAGCAAATTACATAAAAATAAATTGAATTTGGAGGAACAATGCATGCAGAATAATGTTCAAAGGAGGAGGAGGTTAGAGAAGATTGAGAAGACAGAATGGAAAATCACATTACAAGAAAACAATGAGAGGACATCTGTACGGCTCCCAAGTATGCGACAAAGTCCAGGTGGTTTAGAATTGTGGCTTGGAAGTGCAGAATAATGTTCAAAAGGAAGTGAGGTTTAAGGGAAGGCAGGAATAAAAAAAATGTATTTCTATATTGCATGAAAACTGTAACCATTTTTTAATCTCTTCTGTTAACATATTCATATCTATGTCACTGTCTAAAATGGATTTAAAAAAGGTATCAGCAAGAAAACCATACGAATTATTACATAACCAGAAGTATTGCCCACAACATGTGTGGTATACATAACCCAGTTAAAAAGAGTAAAACCATTTATCACATTAAGTGGCAGAAATGACAGATTTCATTATTTTGGAAGACTTAGCTTTCCCCTGGTTTCATGCTATATAGAGATGGAGCACAGATAATGACTCAGCCGACCCGAGATCAGTTAGTGGCTTGTGTACTTGTGAAGCCAGGTTGAGGGCAGAAAGGAGTGTTTTTATACTTGCAAAGTCACTCTGGGAATGAAGGAAGGAAGGAAGGAAGGAAGGAAGGAAGGAAGGAAGGAAGGAAGGAGAGAGGAGGGAGGAATCTGATACATCCGCAATGATAGAGGCACTACAATACTCACACTGCCATTAATTGTTTGGCATGGAATGGGAGACGGAGCTAACTGATATTATGTGTGGTGATGCATGAAACAGCAGTAGTTCCACCCAATAAGAGTATTTAAAAAAATACCAGCATGCAGGGCAGCATATATAATGTTGCCTGCTGTTCTGCAATAACGCATGTCCCCTTCCCCTGTTTGCCATGGGTGCAGCCCCACCTAAGGTAAAATGAAGCAATAGGAGCAGCCCTAGACAGCAGCTGATGGCTTGCTGCAGGACATGCAAAACGGATCAAAAACATTTAAAAATGAAGACTTGAATGTCAAATGCAGAATACAGAGTTTGGCCAGATTTATATATTTGGAGCTAGCCACTCCATCTCATTCTCCAGGCAGGCATAAGTGGGATCCTGTGTGCTACTGTTTAAGACTTGCCCTTTTGACAGTACTGCAAATCTTGGCTGCTGCAAGAGACTCATACAGTGCTATTAAAGGCAAACTCTCCAACTCTGTGATTTTACTACTCTGTACTTCCCACTTGCATTATCAGTTTCTTAACTCAAGGGAATAGTTCAGGAACTATATTTTTCTATCTGGCACTAGTCATAAGTGCCAGTGTCAACCACATCTTATTGTCAAACTCCGTTTAATTTTTCCAATCCAATATATAATATTTTGAAGTAAAAATGTTGCATCATTTGTATCAGAAGTTCTTTGAGGAATGAGTGGAAGATATTACTTTGCAATATTTAGATATGTGGAAGGTTGGTTGGATTATGTCTTAAATGAGCATCAACAGTACTGGGAGACAGCATTGTGTAAAGAATGAGTCAGTAGTCACTTCAGAATATATGTGTTTAGGAGTACAGCTGCACCACATGCAGACAGGAGAGAGAGTAGAATGTATCAACAATTTCTAAATTGCAAGAGATAAATAAATAAGGGAACTTGACCACTGTCTAATCCTTAGAAGAACACCCTTTTGTGCCCCTTCTCAGAATGCTATATTTGACTGACACTGACACCCAGACTTTAACCATACCACATCAATCCTTCATAGACATTAACAAAATATTCTCTACAGAAGGAGACAACATGCCCTTCCATTCCACATTATAAATCTCCTTATTCTACCATCCTTCATAACAACCAAGTAAACTACTTAAAGCTTTGAGGAACTTAGTTGTTCAGTGAAATAACTTAAATATTAATTTGTGTCTAGTATACATATACCTAATTTAAGTAACTATTCAATTTCCAGTCACATAATTCTCTGGTTTAGACAAAAATATTAGATGACCTTAATTAATAAAACTGTGTTTATTACAAGATTGTTACCTTTTTTGAATACCTTTTGGTCTGGGCAGTAACTAAAAAGGATCTGTACTTTCCCAGTTAACAGCAATATAAATAAATTAGTAAATAAATACATAATATTTGCTTTTGACAGTTGTTGTAACTTGTTTTGCTTTCTACTTCCATTTTTGGCTGCCTTTTGTAGTCAGTAACATAATTCTTTAGATAAAAATATACACATACATATATATATATATAAACCAAGCGAAGCACCAGCCCAATAAATATCCAAAAGATAGTCCCTTGTTGGAAGGCAGCAGAAAATATTCCAGTAGTAAGAACGTAACAAAATTTGCACTAATAACAACACTTATAATAAAAATATAAAATCAGATTTAATGAGGAAGAAAAAACGTTAGCGTTTTCACGGAATCAATAGTCCGCTTCATCAGACGTTAAAATTTCAAATCATACTGTGGTTTATATAGTAAACATCTAATTGGTTGAACAATCAATTATAACAATTAATCAATTAAAAATCTTTAAATATTTAAAGGTACAAAGTAAAAATCTATTACCATATTTGTAAAATATTATGCATAAGCTATGCATGGTTGCATTCAATCACAGAATACAAATTGTAAACAAAGAACTACTATAATCTTCATGAAATAGTTATTAAACTAAATATAAGTCAATAGATTTAACAAATATTGCACTACTACTCTGCCTACGTGACAGTGTTGATATATATTGTATACTAGTACAAAATAGTGTGCCCCCAGTCAATGTACAAAATATTTAAAAAGAAACTACCTATATGTCCTAGCATTCAATATAGGTTTCAGGGAGATAACATCGTTCAACCCACGTCCCCTATGCGCTCCTAATCTAAAGATCCATTTAAGTTCCGCGCTTTCAGTGTCATTGACTATATTACCCATTCGTAAGTTTTCATGCTGGACGTGTAGTATTTGAAATAAAAACGTATGATGGATTCCCTCACTTTTAACATGTTTGGCTATGGCATTGTATTCCTCTTTTCTTTTGATGCAATAAACATGGTCCCTAAAATGTTCCCTCAATGACCTATTTGTTTTTCCCACATAAAAACGAAAACAGATAGTACAATGAGCAACGTAAACAATGTTTTTAGTAGTACAACTACCATTGTTCCTTAGCTCCCAAAGATAACCCATATCTGGGTGCCTAAAGAATCTGGATTCATCAATATATGTGCATTGGGCACAAGTCCCACACTTCTTAGTACCCATTAGTGAAGGATTCCGCTCTTTATAAGTATTAGCTGCCAACGTTTGGTTGCATAGTTGTTGTTTTAAACTCCTACAGTTCTTATAAATGTAGGATGGATAATCCCCTAACAAATTCTTAGTATTTTCATCTACCAACAATATATGCTAATTATCCTTAATGGCATTTTGTATTCTATTGACATTACTACTATAGGGCAAAATAATCGATAATCTTGACCAATCCTCCCTATTACTAGCTCTTGGACCAGAGGTTCTTGCCGAATAAAATGGTTTAGCTCTATCTTTCCTAAGATCTTTCATTTGTATGTAAACCTCATTAATATCGCCTTCATTGTAACCTCTACTTAGAAAACCTTGCTTCAAATAGTCCAACTCCCCCTGCAATGTTTGATCATCACAGCATAATCGAGACAATCTCATTGCTTGTCCTTTCACAATGTTGTCAAACAATGTCGGGTTGTGCATACTTTCCCGATGAAGAAACTAGGAATGCTAGGACATATAGGTAGTTTATTTTTAAATATTTTGTACATTGATTGGGGGCACACTATTTTGTACTAGTATACAATATATATCAACACTGTCACGTAGGCAGAGTAGTAGTACAATATTTGTTAAATCTATTGACTTATATTTAGTTTAATAACTATTTCATGAAGATTGTAGTAGTTCTTTGCTTACAATTTGTATTCTGTGATTGAATGCAACCATGCATAGCTTATGCATAATATTTTACAAATATGGTAATAGATTTTTACTTTAACTTTAAATATTTAAAGATTTTTAATTGATTAATTGTTATAATTGATTGTTCAACCAATTAGATGTTTACTATATAAACCACAGTATGATTTGAAATTTTAATGTCTGATGAAGCGGACTATTGATTCCGTGAAAGCGCTAACGTTTTTTCTTCCTCATTAAATCTGATTTTATATTTTTATTATAAGTGTTGTTATTAGTGCAAATTTTGTTACGTTCTTACTACTGGAATATTTTCTGCTGCCTTCCAACAAGGGACTATCTTTTGGATATATATATATATATATATATATATATATATATATATATAGTTTTGCTGTAATAAGTCAACACACCACACTGTCCACAGCAAGAATGTCTGGTGAGGTAATATTCCTTTTCCATGGAGACTTTGCAGTCTTAGTATATATAATTAGCAGGGGGTTGGGGATATATGAGGACTTGACTCCCTGCAAAATAAGATGTTATTTTATTTTTTATTGGTTGCATGTAGCAGGGATTTTTCTAGCTCATGCACAGTTGAATGTCAGCATTTCTATATTTAAATAAAAAAACAAGAGTTAATGTTCATAACCTTCACGTGTTATTAGTGTGGAAAGTATACCCAATTGTAAAATAAAGCAAGGGATGTACTAAACATTAGTTTTTAGTTACTTGTTATCATCAACTAATGGCATTAGAATGATTACCTTTATTCATCCCAAAATATGAGTGCTTTCATTCCTATTTCAAGACTTTCTCATATCTAAACTTTTTTGGTACAGGCACTGCCTTTAAATATGTTGTTTATCAAAGTACCCCATGTAGAATGCGGGCAGGAGGTTAAACACACAGACAACTTACTGATGCAGTAAACTATACACCCATGCATGAACTAATATTCATATTTAGGATTATAACAAATTCTGCTATGGCAGTTAAAAATATGTGGGAAGACAGAAATGGCAAATGGAAGATGATATGTAAAAAGGTTGTTGTCGACTGAGAATCAATCATTAAGAGGAAAACTTCAGCCAGTAAGATGAAATAACTATAATGAACACAGTATATCAAATACTTGATTTAAAAACTTGTCAGGAGAAAAGGTGGAGATTGAGTTTCCTAACAGTGCCGGCCAGCAACTAAACAAGTGACTGAGTCAGTAGGCCAATAGGGGTCAGGAGTCAAGTTTCATGTTAAAATGCATACGACATGCATCTCTGTCATATTATGAGTCAGAACTGGATCCAGTACTAGGCAACCAAGGCAGTCACCTAGGGCCTGCTGTCTGGAAATAGGGCCCGTTTGCCAAGGGACTGTCGAATTTACTTTTTTAATTAAAAAAATATGTGTTTGTTAAGGGCATTCTTCTTCAAGAACACAATCTGCATCTGGCTGCACACACCTGTTGGGTCTGTGCATGCTTCATCATCATACATACCTCCTATTCTTCCTTTCAGCATGCATAATTACAAGAAGACATTCTGTTCCTGTGCTGCTGCTTGTGTGTGGAAGGTAGATCTGCTACCTGGACGGATCCTTCTACAGCACAGATGGACAAGTAAGGTAGGGGTGTGCATGTGTGTGTGTGTGTGTGTGTGTGTGTGTGTGTGTGTGTGTGTGTGTGTGTGTGTGTGTGTGTGTGTGTGTGAGTGCGTTTGTGTGTATGTGTGGGTCTGTAGGTAAAATGCTCCAGTTAGGGTTAGCAGGTGGTTAGTTAATTTGCTCAGGCTCAAACTCTGTACCTTGTTTACAAGAAATAAGTTACTGAATCTCTACCCTAACTACCAAGTTGTTAAAAAATGAGTTTCAAGTTAATTTTCAAGGAACTGAGTTCCAGGTGCAATTTTTAAGAAATTGAGTTTCAAGTGCATTTTCAAGGAATTGTGAGTCACAAGGGAAAAGAAGTTTACTGCTCTTCATGTTGTCTGTGTATAATGTGCAACTGTTTTGTTTACCAAATGGTATCATTATTGTGCTACAGAGTTTAAAAGCATTGCTAGTAGCACAACATGTAGCATGCTTGCTTTTCATGCAGAAGGTTATGGGGTCTACTCCCATAGCATATACATTAATTGCTAATATTGCATTGTACTTTGAGAGTGGGGTGCTACAGTCTTGAGTATATCCTCCTTTGGATGAAATGCCTAGTAACTATCAATTTGACATCTGTTCCCTATTACCAGCTTACCATTTTTTAATATAACATGGCAATTTATTCTTCAAGTGCAGCAGGCACTGAATTTGTAGATGAAATACTGAAATATAAAGTTGTTTACTAGCAGTAACTTCATTAGTTACAGATCTCTTTAATGTGGAATTATTCAGATGACTTTTGCTTCTGCAGAGTTTGTGCATATTATATATATACATGCGCACACACACACACACACACACACACACACACACACACACACACACACACACACACACACACACACATATATATATATATATATATATATTTATAGTTGGGGGAATGGCGCAGCCTACCACCTTCATGGTTTTGTTCGGGATGTTGGACAACTATGGCCTTTGTGTGCATTTGTTTTTGATGATGTCCTTGTTTGCTGCTTTTTGTTTCACTCTTTTCTGTTTGAGATTTAGCTGTTCATGTTTTATTGTATTTGGTAGTCGATCTTAGACCCACATGAGATTACTAAGCTATTGGCCCAGAGGTCATTTTAAGTCTAGCTGTCTCATCCCAATGTAATATACTAGAAATGCTAATCATTACACAAGATTACATTTAGTCATGACTGCCCATGTCCAGGAAAGTTGCTGGCTATCTCCCCAGTAAAATTTATGGTGCCCCATCCACTCATCCAGGTTCTCCCTGAACAGTGTCATAGAGGTGCTCTGTTTCACACAAATTGGTAGCCTATTTCAAAAATGCGGCAGTCGCTGGGAGATAAATCTGTCCCTCTAGGATGTCCTACTTATGTTGCAGGCCATATTATAGTCCCTGGAATGGGTAACACTAGTCTCGTTTGATTTACAGATATGCAGCAAATTCATTAGGTTTGGGTCTTGGATTGCTTTGTAGGCCAGGCATAAGTCTTCCCTAAGAAGTCTATATGAAATGGAGTATAGTGACAGGGACATTAGTCAGTCTGTGTAAGGCACATGCTGGAACCCCTTGATCTTCTTTGTTAGAAACCTCTGAGGTCTCTCTAATTGCTTCAGGTGCTTAGTACGGTACATGACAAACAGAGCGTTATACTCAATTATGGGCCGGATAAGTGGCGAGTATTGGGGAGTTATAACTTCTTTTGCTCTCAAGGCGATGCCTTTACTAATCAAGTGTGACACATGGAAAACTTTCCTTTTGCAATAGACACATGGTGGTCAAAGTTAAGGTTGCAGTCATCTTGTGACCCCAGGTCCCTTACCACTTCATGGGTACTTGTGGTATTTTTTTTTTATTTGATAATGTGAGGGGACATTGTTCGTGCCGAAGGGAATGAAGATGCATTTCTTTGCATTCAGTTTGAGACTGTGACTAATACATCAGTCATTGGTCTGTGTGAGACTCTCCTGGGATATACTGACATCATTTGGAGATTCAATGATTGCACCTAGTTTGCAGTCATCTGCAAACTTGGTCAGCCACAACCCTTTAGTTTTGACCTGAAGTTCTGAGAAGTATATGCCAAAGAATAGGCAGGCCCACCACTGACCCCTGTGGCACCCCACTAGTAACAGGTCTGCTGGTTGATGTGAAGACACCCACTTTGATAGTGTGTGTCTGGTTTGCGAGCCAGTTTGCAACCCATCTTACAACAAAGGTGTTTACATTCAGTTTGCTAAGTTTATCGTTAATGCCTGAATGTGGGATTGTGTGTGCACAGATTTGCCCTCTTCAATGGCCTTGTTCACATTTTCAAAGAATTCCACCAGATTTGGCAAGCAGGATCTGCCCTTCATGAAGTTGAATTGGTTAGGATCCAGGATTTGGAGGTCACCTCTATCTTTATTTATGAGGTCCATAATGATATGTTCCATGGCCTTACAGATGAGTCTGGTCAGGTTTATGGGTCTGTAATTCCCTGGGTCAGTTGCTAGGCCACCTTTGTGGAAGCGAATAACTGTTGCTATTCTCCGTTCCACAGGAACATAGCCTGTGGTTAGACTATGATTGAAAAGGGTACTAGTGGTGATACTAGTTCATGTTTTAGCCTGTTTAGAAGACAGCCTGGCATGTCATCTGGTCCCATAGAGGCTGTGTTTTTTGCCATGGACAAAATTCTGAGCACCTGCTTTTCAGATATGTGGGGGAGGAGTTGGGGGAAGGTTTGTTGTAAGTTAGGAGGGGATAAGGGAGTGAAATGTATGCCAAACCTATCCACTAGCAGGTTTGCTATCTCTGTGGGGTCAGTATGTGTGATACCATTGGCCACTAGTTCTGCACATGCTTAGGTCTTACACTTTAGCTTATGTACATAGCTGTAAAAGGCCTTATGGTTATCCTTGGCTGTACTTGCTAAGTTCCTCTCAAAGGAGCCATTGGAGGATTTGACAAGTTGTCTATATGCCTGTTGAGGCTGAGGAGGGTACTTTTCTATTGTTGGGACCTTGCCTTTGTTTTCTTGGACAGCAACTTTTTGCATTTATTGTAAGGTTTGTTAATGCTGGATATCCACCATGGCAGCATGTTGGGGGTCTGGCTTTGATTCTTTCTGGAACAGTCAAGTTTATGCATTTATGCAAGTTTTACAGAGCTTTAGTGTAAGCTTCGGTGTAGTTACCACTTCCAGCTTGGGGTGGAGCTTGGAATGCTTCACCTAGAAAGGTATAGTTTGCCTTGGTGAAGTTTTTTAGTCTGATTTCACCTTTTGTGAGTTCTGGTATTAGTTCTAGCTTGAAGGTGACTGATTTGTGGTGAGTTTTAAATAATGAGGGTCTGACAGTTGAGGCAATGCTTCTGTTTGACATGTTTTTTAAGGACCAAATCCAGAATGTTTGTTCCCCTTGTCGGGGTATGGATAATTTGTTTCAGGGCATTTGAATTAACAAAGTGAAGGAACTTTGTGCTAGTGAGTTAGGGCTAGCATAGTTTTCCGAGTTGATGGTGGGATAATTGAAATCCTCCATAACCAATGTGTTCGATAAAATTTGGATTATCTCCAGTTTTGTCAAGTAGGCTTTGTGGGTGTCATGATCAATGGAGGGGGATCTAAAATTGGCTATGACTTGAATGGGGGTCTTACCAACTCTAAGCTGGACCTGGAGTAACTCCATGGAGTTGTCCTGTCTCACTAGACAGGAGGTGAATTTATCTCTAATATAGACTGAAACACCGCCTATTTTCAAACGTTCATTTTGCCGTCTAAAGGTGAGGAAGGCATTGTAGCATTGCAAGGCTGGGGTACTCTCTGAGGCCTTGAACCAAGTTTTTGTGACTGCACAGACATCTACTTCTTCTAGTGATAGAAGTGCTTCCAGGGAGTGCAATTTTTGATTTAAGTCCTAGCATTTAGCAGCATGACCCATATTTTGTTCTGATTGGTTAATTTCATGTCAGTAATTTTGTTTTAGAGACCTTGTCTAAAAAAAGGTACTATGAGGAAGGCTAGAGCCTTTACCAGCAGCCAAAGGCCTAGAGGTGCCAGGTGCAAAATGTCTTTGGCAAAGCAGTGAGGTTTGTCAACCATGGCTTCCCAGGCTGACAGAACTGGATCCCCTTTGAATGACACCAAAAACTGAGCCAATTATTCAAGTCAATCATTTTTTATTTATACTGTGGCATCATTCTTGGTGAGGGTGGTATGCTGCTCAAGGCTAGGGACATAGCTGCCTGACACTCAGAGAGCTCAACCATGTTTCTCTTCATATAGTCCAGTGAGGTACGTCTCAGGTCATTCACATCAACATGAACTATAACAGAGTCATAACGATACTTGTTACTGAGAGACCTGAGTGCATGCGTGATCTGATAAATCCTGGCACTGAACAGGCAGCTGACCATGAGTTTTTCCTTGTTCAGCCTGATGAGTCTGTCTCACTATTTAGTTTCCAATTACAAGAAAATTAGTTTTTTGAGTGTTACACCTTACTGGCTTGGTGGGCGAGACACTGATGTTATGTGTCATTGGTTCTGTGGGGACTGTGTTAGTTGCAGCAGTCTTGTGTTTTGGAGGTCTCTGATGTTTTGGTAAGTTTTTCAAGAGAACCTCAATGTATGTGGATTTATGTGTTTGATGCATACTATGTGTATAAGTAGTGGAATGTGCATGAGTACTGTTACTATGAGCATATGTAGTGGTGGGGGAGTTGACAACCTTCTCTGTGTTACTATTTTGAGAGACAGAGGGCATGGACTCTTGATTCCTGGTGTAAATACATCTGTCACACTGTGCACTAGAGTGTGTTATTAGTAGTGGGCTGTCTGTGTACATGAAGTAATTGCTACACTGTTTCAGGAGACCCAAGTCAACAAAGTTGACAGGAGAAACAAGGGTAGTCCAACTGTCCATAATGCTAGGTTGAAAACTGCTATCACTAGGGGTGGTTATTCAGAATTAATCATGGAGGAGCTCAATAGATGGATATTTTTGCCTGGGTTTTAGGGAAAATTTGTTTAATTTAACTGTCTGGCTTTGGTGCACAACTGCGTAGCAGTACCCAGTGCTGCATGATATGCAAACAAGCAGACATCTGCTCAAATGCAGGACCTAAATTCAAGTAGCTAAAAACTTGAAAAAAAAATTTCAAAATATTCAAAAGGACCCATGAGGATGCTTATTATTATTGATTGATTGATTGATTGCAATTACAGAAGTTTGAGTGGAATTTTATGGTTTAAATGTTCTGAATTGGACAGTTTTGTTAATATTGGTTCATGCATTTTGTTTCATTTTACTGGAAAAATGTTCAAAACTATAAATTTAAAACATGCTCTAACAAGTGGTGCTGTATTATACAAAGAATATAATTTAATACAATCAGGAAGGTGAATCAAAGAACACACGCATTTATGCATGGTCTTAAAAATGTGTGCAAGGGGCCTATGATTTGAAAACAACCCAAAGGTAAACTTTATCTAGCACTGGCCAGATGCATTTTCTTTGAATGCAGGTTTCAATGCTGTTTCAATGAATGTGAGTTTCAAGAGTAGAGAAGTTTTAATGCTAAGTCTGTTTTCATTGTGAGACTTGCAAATGTCTTTCAGTGTTTGTGCTATAAAATTTGAAATAAAAGTTTTAAATTAAATGCAAATAATCATTGTAGAAGTAAAGCCAGAACAGTATAAACAATGATAGGTTTGAAGAGTGTTTATGGTAACTGGGGAGAAATAGCTAAGTAATGGGACACTGGAATTCCTGCGGGGGTATATGGGGGATCCCTTATCCATAATCCGGCCTAGGCCCCATTTGACCATGATCCAGTTCTGTAATATGTATAAAGATTCATAATTACTCATGGAAATCAACATAAATAACAAAAAAAAAATAGAATGCATAAAAATAAGTAGCAACTTTATCCTCTTCAGAGTGGCAATTTTACAGGAAAGAATATGGAACATAAAATGCTTTTGTGTGTAAGCTAGAGGCTTCATCAGTTAAAAAAAAACTTGCATTAAGTTTGCAGAAGTAATAGGCAAATGGATTATCATATATACCCATTAATAGAGGGGGGAATGGTTAGTAAGAACATCAGTCCCATTACACCTGTTTCATAAGTACAGATCCAAGTTTAATGTCCTAGTGGTATATGCTAAGTAAAAGAAAACTATGATAAAGTTCTGCTCTCTTTTACATCATAGAAGTATCTTGCTTTAATGAAAAGGAATCAATTCCATAAAAGACTAAATCAGTGAAGATGGGCATGAACATGGTTAGAGAGTATTGTGCCCAAGAAATTTTTTGAAGTTGACTTGCTAGGACACCTCAGTCGGGGGAGGGTGTAAAAGGTGTGTCAAAACAATGCCCTTTGTGCTATTAAATCTTCTGAGGGTGTCCATTGTTCAAGAACAGCTGTTGATTGCATGTCAGAACCCATTGTGTCAGGTGAGAGAGAGAGAGATGGGGTGAAGTTAAAGCTCTGCATTTACTCATGATTTGCCCTTATTTTTTCTGGTGTTTAGGTAAAGGGTGCAGAGTTGAAGCCTAAATTGTGATAATGACATTAGGTGCTCATCACAGGAAGTACTGTGACCTTAGTGATCATAAAACACACACAAATATATATATATATATATATATATATATATATATATATCTATATATATATATATATACACACACACACACACACACACACACACACACACACACACACACACACACACACACACACACACATACATACATTAAGAAACCAAGACAGAAAGGCAGAAGAAGCAAGACTGAAATAAAATAAATACTTCTTTGACCCTAGTGGGAGGAGAAGACCAAACCATTTTTTGAGTGCTTTCATTTTTATTTTTAGAACTTCATCAGAAAATAAAATAAATAATTTAGAGTGATACAAAATAAATAGATGGAGGCAGCCAACGGGAGAAAACTACCCAAAACTTTTGTAACATTGCAGATGGCAAGTACCCAATGGAAAGCTGTAAAACCTCTGTTGTAATATTACAAATTGTTATGTAGAGCTCCATCCTAGGCCCCATATTAGTTTCAGTCTTTATTTACTATTTATTAATAACATAACTAACATCATCCATCCTGATAGTACAACCTTATAAGCTGACAACATAATTTTTCATAGAAATGGTACCTCCCCAACAGAAGTCCAAACTTCACTTCAAACAGACTTGGCTGGCTAGTAACAAATATTAAATATATTCAAAACAACCACAATCTGTTTAGTACACAACATATACTCTCTTCCACTACCCAACTACAAATAAGAACTTTGAATAGTAAACACATCTAAAGAATAGAGAAGTACAAATACATTGGCCTTATTTCACCAATCTCTGTAATTTAAACCACACAATGACTTAGTTGTTGCTAAAGTTTCCACCTGGCTCAGAACTGCCAAGTCACCTTATCAAGGAAGCCAAATGGATTTTTGCTAAAAAATGCTTTCATACCCAGATTAGAATATGTTCTCCATATCATTGCTCCCTCCACTCACCCCATAATACTAGCAAAATTCAAACAGCCATACATTCCATATGTGCATTTATTAACCTCAACCTGCATCTAGAAACCAATGTGTTACATCACAAAAAGACAACTGGCTTCCAGTTGCAGCATGATCTTCTCTTCTCCTTTCCTCACTTATATTTAAAGTCCTGAAAGAATGCTTCATATCCCTAAAAACAAACTGCAAATAAAATGTTCCCAATATGCTCTTCAGATGTCATGACAATGGCTCATTAATACTAATCAGACCGACACTCAGACTTGAATCTGAAAAGAAGCTGCAGAAAAATCATCCCTGCTAACAGGAAACACCACCATCCGAACTTAGATAGATTACGGAATGCTCTCTTTTCTGGAAAGTAGTAATAAAACATTTTAAAACAACATACAGTTGCACGTGTTTTCTTGATAATGTATCATATCCACTCCATGTCATCTGTCTGTCAAGTAGTTCTTTACACCCCTTTTAAAGACTTAAATATGTTGTACCTACACATAGGAATTCTCTTGTAAATAGTTGTGTTACAGTTCACTACATGTTACCAGTACTGCCTCTGTACATAGTTATAAATCTTTATCATACCAGATAATGTTGAAGAACAAGGTACATTAACTTACTGTATGACAAGCACTTTCTATACTTATACTTCTGAATTGCTCTTATTTGTGTAACTGAATGACTCATTTCTTCTGTATCTCTGAAACTGTGCATTTGTACCCAGACTGTGGATGTGGCTACAAAGGGTCTTTGGACCAGTGCCAAGTTTTAAGGTCCAGTGTTTTCTGGTGAATGATCACAGTTTGGGGATCACAATTTTTAATGTCAATCACCACTGCATCACACATCAGTCATGGAACTAGATATATAAACAGAAATTTAAAAAGAAATGTAAAAAATGAAAAGAACTAAATAAAGAAAGCCATGATAAGTGAAGGTCTACAATCCTATTAATTTACTACAGTCTCTACAATAACCAGGAAATGCTTATAGACTGAATAATGCCCTTGATTTGCATAAAAATGTTTAGATGTGAAAGTTAGTCTTTGCAAACTAAAATATCCATTTGTCTTGAACTGATCTATTTAAATGTCTTGATTTAGCTATTTAATTTATCTTTGTAGCTTTGTAATACTAAATTATTAGCTTCAGGCATTTTTTTTAATATTGTGAAAATGATGGTCATAAGGAATAATTTGATACCTCACAGAACACAGTAACAATATATTCTGTGTACTTAAAACATGCACATAACAGCTCAGCCATAAATATTTAGTTTTGTGGAATTTAATATATGTGTTAGCATACTGATTTGATCATTGTCATAGCCTTCTGGCGTTTTTATTCTTGTTGAACGACAAATTAATGTTTGAAGTAGGCTGCCACAAGTAAAGGCATACTAGTTATGATTTTGAGCATATGTACAACAGACTCCGTATGCAATTTTTTATTTCTCTCATGCACATTCTTAGAACACAAAACACAAAATAATAATAAAACTAAAGACAAAAAAAAAAAATCACAGCAAACTATAATTTCTATTAATAGCTACAATTTTTCATTAAATTACAATGATGGCAAAGCCCCTAAGACCAAAATGTAAACATGAACTGCAATCTTATGTTAAGAAATGATATAAACAAAATGTTACAATATTTCATTAAACCCACAAATAAGTCCAGAGAGAAATAAATTAAACAAGAACTTATTTCTTGCTTTTAAAATTACCACGAATATTATAGGAATATGTGTTGCATTTATGTACTTTTTTTACTAATTCATCTGCAATGCTTATATAATTGCAGAAATGTATGGGTGTGGTTTACTATGCCCATTTTTCAAAGCATGTGAAGGGGCAAACTTGCACTCCTTATTTTTCCATTTGTTCGTATAGCAACCTATCAGTCTCTCAGTGTAAGAAATCTGGACAAAGCCTAACAAAATGGGGGGACAAAGGCCCAAAAATAGGGGACATATTTTACATATTGCTCTTATAAACTTAGAAAGTTGCTAGAGTAACATGGTTTGTTTTATCATACATTTTCTGAAGGATTTGAAGTCTGAAACTCAAATGTATATCATTATTTAGTGACTTCAATCATTAGATCATCCCAGTGATTTGCCAGAAAGCTACAAATTTTATGAAGATCAGACCAGAAACATGAGCTATAAATCTGGACATTCAGCAAAGATCTGGACAGTTGAGAGGCATGTATATCACACTTAATTTTTACTAAGTATTCCAGTGACTTTTTTAAGATTTACCTGAATCTAAGGTATTTGCATATGATAGCAAATGAAAAATGAAGACACCAAGTGCATATATAAGGCTGTTTCAGAAATCAAGACAATGGGATATAATATGGATAGAAACTAGTCTGATATAAAATGACATGCGTACTTCATCATACATGAAAAATTATTTGAAATGTATTGTTACCTAATGGACAGGGAAGTCCCAGCGAATCATCAGTGGTTTTCTGTTTTACCAAAAGTTAATACAAAAGAGAATCTCATACACTTAGAATAGAATGCCAGTAAACAGACTACTCATGTACCAACTCCTTCGCTCAATGCTTTCTGGAATTCATAAATTCCAATGCCGTGGATCAACTTATCCATACCCCCAACAGGGGCAACAATATCCTAGACCTAGTCATTACCAGCATGAGTGACCGGTGTTCCACACCTAAAGTCAACTCCTCGTTGGTCAGATCCAACCATAAGCTAATCACCCTAGATATCCACATCCTGCCACCACCCCCCCATTAAGGAAACCACAGTAAAAAATTTCTCCAAAGCAAACTTCATGCTTCTTAAGACAGAAGTGGTGAACTTCATGACACTCATGCAGATAGACAATACAGTTATGACTGCTGAATCCTACACAAATGCACTCTATAAGCACTTACATGAGTGCATGGACCGTGCTATCCCAAACAGAACCAAGATGCTATTCTCCAAAAAAGGAAGCCAATCTGGAGGTCCCCTGCCATAAACAAACTCTACAACAGAAGGAAGAAACTGTTGCAAAAGTGAGTAAAATCCCATGAGTGGAGGAGCTCCCTGGTCAGCCTCAGTAAGAAGCTGAGATCCCGTATAAGATCCTCCAAAGCTATGTATGAAAACAAAATCACCACTGATTCTATGGACAACCACAAAGCATTCTATAGTTATGTCATGAATCTCAATGGCACACCCAGATCTGTTCTGAATTACAACACAATGGCATGAAAATTACAGAACCAACTGATATTGCCAACATCCTGGCAGATAGGTTTAGTACTAACTTTACCCCCCTCTCACCCCCTAAAGGGCCCATATCTATACAGGAAGCATGCAGAGACTCTGTAATCACAACTACGCAGGTAAAAGCTGCACTCTCTAAAGCCAAAAACACAGCATCCATGGGATCGGATAACATCCCAGGCTGTGTTTTACACGAACTTCAGAACGATCTGGCTCCCCACCTAAGCACCATGTTCAATCATAGCCTCACATCAGACTTTGTGCTCACTGAATTGTGCACAGCAACAATTATCCCACTCCACAAAGGGGGAGCCCCCACTGATTCAGGGAACTATCGCCCTATTAGCCTGATGAGCCTGGTCTGTAAGGCCATGGAACGTATCATCATGGAACTCATAAACAAAGACATTGGTAAACTCCAAACTCTGGACCCCACCCAGTTCAGGTTTCTGAAAGGCAGATCATCCCTCTTGAACCTGATTGACTTCTTTGAGCCTATCTTGACCTCGCTAAGTCTTTCAACACCATCCCCCATTCTGGAATTGTAGCTAAACTCACTAAACTAGGTATAAATCCTTATGTCACAAGATGGGTTGCCAACTGGCTCACTGACAGAACCCGCACTGTAAAAGTTGCAGACTCCAAATCTGACTTCAAACCAGTGACAAGTGGAGTACCACAGGGTTCAGTCCTGGGACCTCTCCTGTTTGGCATGTACTTCTCTGAAGTACAGGCTAACACAGAAGCCCTTTGGCTAATGAAGTTCGCAGATGACTGCAAACTAGGAGCCATAGTCGAGTCCCCAAATGATGTGGACATCCTACAGAAGGGCCTCACCGAGACAGATGCCTGGTGTCAGAGTCATGGCCTCAAGCTGAATGCCAAAAAGAGCATTGTCATCCCCTTTGGTAAAAACTCTGTACCCATGAACTACCACATAGGCGGCAGTCTACTTAATGCAGAATGTGTGATAAAAGACCTTGGGATCCAGGTGGACAGTAGTCTCTCCTTTGATAATCACATCACCACAGTAGTCAGGAAATCCTTCTAAGTGGCACACCTCATCACAAAAAGGTTCTTATCCAGGAAAAAAGAGGTCATTGTTCCCTTCTACTCGACACTCATTAGACCCATTATAGAGTACAACACCCCTTTTGGAATGTACCTCACAAGACATCTGCAGCAGCTGGAAAGGCCACAGAAGTACCTCACAAAGAGGATTACTGGCCTCAAACAGATGCCCTACACTGACCATCTCAAAAAACTCCAGCTTTACTCTATAGCATATTGCCTACTCTGAGGTGATCTCTGCCTAACATATAATGCTATGTCAAACCCAGAGCTGTTGGACATGCTACACCTAAAGAAATCCCAATCCCTCCAAGCTACATGCTCTAGGGACCTAAACCTTGTCACCACAATAAACAGGACATGCTGGAGGGATAGATTCCTGTCCCAGAGACTTTCCATACCCTGGAACAAGCTACCCATCTATGTCAAGTAAAGTTCCTCATTAGCACTCTTCAAGAAAGATCTTGATGAGTTGATGGGAAATAGGAAATACACCCAGGGGATCATTTCTATGGCTCTGCTCGAGAGGGGTACAGGAAAATAACTTTCTTGGGTGGCATAAGCCAGGGAACCTTATTGTCTAGGCTTACTTAGGTCCTTGGGCTGAAAACCTAGTACCTACCTATGAACATGTGAACCTGTATAAAAGTCATATTCAGGTACAGCACTGACTTGATATCTTTATCACTGAAGAAGGACCCTCATAACAAAACAGGCCAGTTATTGTGAACCAGGTATAAATTTACGTTACCTGCTAAATATAAGAGTTATCATCTGTCTTCTTTCTAATAAGACAATGACTATGTATGTGGCAAATCAAAGTAATCAGAGAATTGGCAGTTCACTTAAAACGTTCAGAACTGCTCATTACATTATGTTGTTATTACTGTCATATCAGAAACTGCAGATGTTATGTGATCCTATCTCGCCTACATTCTGTACTGATGGGCTCGGAGCCGATCCTCGGCTCCGACTCGGCACGCTATGCTATAGAGCAAAGCCTCTTATTGGCTGAGCTATTCTCTATCCCAGGATGCACCACCACTAATCCCCCAGATCTCGTTTGCCGCTTACAAGCTAGGACGTGGTCTCAAACTTGGCTGAGCTAATTGCTGTTTTTTTCTAAAGTTTTCCTGTCAGGAAATTCTCTATTCTTACCCAAAAAGCTGTTTTAACAGCTATTGTTGTGTACGCGTGTTTTTTGGTATAATTTTGTGGTAAATTTGTGTGTTTGTTTAGGGAAAGGTTTCCCGTTTAAGTTAGAGAGGCCTTCCCCTATTCCTTAGCAAGTTTCTCTTTTTTTAAGGAGGTCAAGTACCTGTTTAAGTTAGAGGGTTCTTGGCCCTCTTTTTTGGTGTTTGTGATATTTGTATTGTACTGGTTAATTTTTGACCTATCGTAAAAAAAAAAAAAAATTTTATTGTTGTTTAAAATCTTTGCTTTTCTGAAGATAGTGATTTTTTCCACTGTTATAGTGACTGTTTTAGAGACATTATGTCCAAAGAACATAGACCCTCAGGGTTCAAGAAGCGCACGAGGTGCAATTATAAAATGTCTATAACCGATGATCACTCCTCGTGCGTATATTGTTTAGGTGCCAAGCACCTACAGGAGTCCTGCAGCGTGTGTCACGCCTTTTCCTCTAGGGTCCTCCAAGAGAGGAGGAATAAATTAATCTTGAAAGGGCTGATTAAACCCTCCTTCGAGGAGGCCTTATCTTCCTCATCCTCTCCAACTAAGAAAAAGAAAGCGTCGGCTCCGACCAGCCCGTCGGAACCGACTACTAAGAAATCCAGGCAGGCTTCTCCATCAGCTCCACGGACTTCGGAGCCGAGGGCAGAACGGTCTGCCTCGATGCCCCCAGTCTCGACTCCTCTGGTTTCGGAGCCGATGACTGGGGCTTCGAGAGGCGGGTCACCTTCATCGGCTCCACTGATTTTGGAGCCGGTGAGGGTTGCTGGCTCAGACTCTTCCCCTTCGGCGCCGAAGTCCTCCTCGGCACCGAGGGAAATTGTTTTGGGATCTCCCTCAGCACCGATACTGGTTGAGTCCATTCGGAGCCGGTCCCCCAGTCCTTTGGAGCCAATGGAGAAGTCGGTTCGGACCCGATCGGTTTCCTCTAGATCTTCCAAGATGTCTGATTCGGACATCGACAGGGTGCTCCTAAGACTGGGTCTTTGGTAGTCCCCCTGTCCTTAGACAGCGGAGCCCCGGGGCCTGAGGTCACCCCCACTGGGGGTTCCCCCCCCCTCCTGGAGGTCCCTCTGAAGCTTCTTCAGAGGAACCCCCAAGGAAAAGATCGTGCAAGAGGAAGCACGTTGACTCCCCCGATGGGTCTCTCACATCAGACACTGATCTTGATGATGCAGAGGGGTCCCCTAAGTCGTCCTCAGATAATGTCTCCTTTGCAGACATCTTGGAAGCCCTCAAACAATGAGGCGGCTGGCATTCCAAACCCCCTTCTGCTGATGAGTCGGTGTTCCTTAAGGCCTTCGGGGCTCAGCCCTCCGCTCCTGGGTGTCTCCGCCCTTCGACGAGCTCCTAGATTTGATCTGTCGAAGGGCGTGGGAACATCCAGATTCTGTGGAACCGGTGCCTGCTCGCCCAAATAAGTTCCTATCAGCACCCCCAGAGAAGGAGTTTTTGACAAAAGGTGTGGCTGTAGATGCTTTGGTGGTGGCATCTGCTACCCAACAAGATGTAGCAGAGGCTTCGACGTCCGTCCATCCTCCTAATAAGGAGTCTAGGAGCATGGATCGGTATGGGAAGCACACCCTCAGTTCAGCGGCCTTTACCTTAAGGTCCCTGAACTATTTAATGCACTTCACCAGGTTTCAGAGGGATCTGATCAAGGAGCTTTCAGACACCCTCTTGGGTAAACTACCTGAGCAGCTGGCCCAGACGGTTGGCTGTCAGTTGGCTACACTGTCATCGATATCAAACTCGTCCATGAGGCTCATTTCATATGCGGCCGAGGGGGCGAGTAGAGGGGCGGGTACGGGTATTGCTCTACGGAGGCAAGCCTGGCTCCGCCTGTGTCATTTTGCGGAAGCCTTTAAGTCTTCCTTTGCCGACGCTCCCTTTGATGGGTCCTCTTTGTTTGGACCCAAGGTAAAGGACACATTGACCCGCTGCGAGCAAGAAGGTAAGACTTTGACTGCCGTAGGGGCATGATTTTCCACTCCCTTTCGGCCTTATCCCAAGGCTAAAAGAGGAGGGAAAATGTGGTTCCGTAGATCCCAGAAGTCTTATCCCTCGCAGCAGGACGATCCCCCTTCTAGAGGCAGAGGAGGGGGAAATTTTTCTGGAAGACGCCGTCCCAGAGGCGGCAGAGGCCCCCGCAACACTGGAGACCGCGAGTCCTTTCGTGGCTCTTCAGTCTTCCACAATCCCTGAAGGATTGCCCGACTGTGCAGCTCCGGAGCCAGTCGGGGGTCATTTTTCGAGGCACCTAAAAGCCTGGGAAGGTATCACTCAGGACCAATGGGTGCTTCGAATTATCGCCGGAGGTTACGCCATTCCCTTTTCTCACTCCCCACCTCCGTCCAAGAAAATCCCGGACCCGCCACCCAGTCAACGGGAAATTGCAGCCTTAGAAGTCACAAAGCTGCTTCAAAAAGGAGTCATCCAACCGGTCCCCGCAGACCAGAACGGATTAGGGACTTACTCAAGATTCTTTTTGCTGCCAAAAAAGACCGGGGACTTAAGGCCCATTTTGGATCTCAGCATTCTAAATCGTTCAGTCAAAAAGTCCAAATTCCGAATGGTCACCTTACAATCCATTCTCCCACTGCTGGAGAAAGGTGTTTGGATGTGCTCCATAGATCTCAAGGACGCCTATTACCACATCCAGGTAGATCAGGCATCCAGGAGACATTTGCGCTTCAGCCTAGGAGACAGTAATTTTCAGTTCTGCGCGCTGCCCTTTGGTCTCACCACAGCCCCCAGGGTGTTCACCAAATGTTTGGCAGTCGTGACTGCTCACCTGAGGAGTCTAGGATTCCAGGTGTTTCCGTATCTGGACGACTGGCTCCTAACTGCCACCTCCAGGCGTCTACTATTGCAGAACCTACAAGCCACAATATCACTAGGCACTTCCCTTGGAATCACCTTCAATTGGCCAAAGTCTGTGTTGCTGCCATCTCAACGCATAAGATTCATCGGAGTAGAGATAGACTCAAACCGAATGTGGGTCTATCTTCCTACAGAAAGGATACAAACCATACAGGCTCAAGTCCGAGCCTTGCTTCTCAGATCCAAAGCTCCAGCCAGGATGGTCCTGCAGCTATTGGGATCTATGTCGGCCACTGTTCTTCTAGTCCCCCTAGCAAGGTTGCATATGAGAATTCTCCAGTGGCTTCTTTCGACACAGTGGTCCTTTCAGGATCTCCCTCTCAGTCACCTCATACGGATCATGGAAACCTGCAAACGGGACCTTCGCTGGTGGCTGGGGCCCTCCAATCTGGATCAGGGCCGACCCTTTGTTCCACCTCCTCCTATGGCCACTTTGACTACGGACGCCTCCCAGATGGGGTGGGGGGGCATTCCCTGGGCAGGTCAGTCCAAGGCAAATGGCATTCAGAAGAGAGTCTTCTTCATATCAACATTTTGGAAATGAGGGCGGTGCTTCTATCTCTACAAGCCCTCCACGATTACCTCCCTCAGGGCGTAATTGCCATTCACTCCGACAACATGTCAGTGGTCTGGTATCTGAACAAGCAGGGAGGAACCAGATCCTACCCTCTTTGCAGAGAGGCCATGAGAGTCTGGGAATGGGCAGTGGCGACCAGACGTTTTCTGATAGCAACTCATATCCCTGGCAAATCCAACGTGATAGCCAACAGACTGAGCAGAACTATCCTCTTTCCTCACGAGTGGTCTCTGAACAATGCAGTGACAACTCAGATCTTCAGCAAATGGAGAATTCCTTGTTGCGACCTCTTTGCAACCCCGCTGAACGCGAAGTGCAGAAAGTTCTTCTCAATCACTCCAGCTCTGGGGGAGAGTCCTATGGATGCACTAGCCCATCCTTGGCCCACCGGCTTGCTATACGCCTTCCCCCCAGTTCCCCTCCTTCCCAGAGTGATCCAAAAGGCGTCTCACTTGGGGAGCAAAATGATCTTAGTTGCTCCTTACTGGCCTCGTCAGGTATGGTTCCCCTATCTTCGGAAATATGCACTGGACGGTCCATGGTTCCTGGATCAGATCCCAGACCTATTAATTCATCAGTCGGGACTACTCCAACAGTCCCTTCACACTTTGAAGTTAACAGCTTGGCTCCTCCTCTTCCGACTATAGACGGAATCATACCTTAGACCCGGAAGTCATACATATCTTATCTTCGGCCCACAAGTCTGCCACTAAGAAATTGTATACTAGCAAATGGAAGAGATTTGCTATTTGGGCTCAACTCTGGGGTCTGGATCCCATCACTATTCCTGTATCGGAAGTCCTAAAATTTCTAACTTCCCTATTCAATCAAGGTTCTTCAGTCTCTACCATCAAGGTCCAATTGGCAGCTATTTCCAATTTTCATGAATCTATAAACCCACCTTTAATGAGCAACAGATTGTGTAAAACCTTCATGAAAGGTGCTGCGCTTTTACGACCTCCGATTTCTCATCCTGCTCCTCCGTGGGATCTTGATGTGGTGTTACGTGCCTTAACCTCCTCCCCCTTCGAACCGGCAGCAACATGTGATTTGAAATTTCTATCTTGGAAAACTGCTTTTCTGGTCACGATTACTTCTGCCAGAAGGGTTTCAGAGCTTCAAGCTCTATCTGTAAAACCACCGTACCTGTTTTTTCACAAAGATAGAGTATCCCTCAGGCCTAATCCATCCTTTGTCCCTACAGTTTGTTCCAGTTTTTGCCTGCAACAGTCATTAGAACTTCCAGTTTTCTTTTCAAAGTACTCAAGCAAAGTGGAATACATATTGCACACATTGGATGTCCACAGGCAATTGCGTTTTTTATTTAGACAGGACCAAACAAACAAGGAAAACAGATCAATTGTTTGTGTCCTTTTCGGATAATAAATTGGGCAAAGCCGTCACAAAGGTCACTATTGCCAAATGGATCACGGACTGTATTAGTCAAGCTTATTCCTCTTCTAATAAAGAGCTTACGACCTCTGTCAAAGCTCATTCTACAAGAGCTATGGCTACTGCAATAACATTCCATTCTAAGCTTGCCATTAGTGACATTTGTGCTGCGGCTATGTGGTCTTCCCCGCACACTTTCATTTCCCACTACAAATTGGATGTGGCATCCCGGGGGCGAGCTTCATTTGGTTCCACAGTGCTCAGGAGTGTTTTCCAGTGAGCCACCCAGGATTTAGGTGCTAGGGACGCTGTCCCATCAGTACAGAATGTAGGCGAGATAGGATCACATAACATCTTTTAGTTATGTACTCACCATAACTTTAGATGTTTGGGATCCATCTCGCCTACATTCCCAATAACCCACTCTCCTTCCCCCTGCCTTGGAGATCAAAAGAGATCAGACGGTCCGAATTCTATTGTTTCATCTTGAAACATCTGGCAATGTTATATGAACAAGTTATGTGTGTGTGCATGAATGCGGACAAACAAGATCTGGGGGATTAGTGGTGGTGCATCCTAGGATAGAGAATAGCTCAGCCAATAAGAGGCTTCGCTCTATAGCATAGCGTGCCGAGTCGGAGCCGAGGATCGGCTCCAAGCCCATCAGTACAGAATGTAGGCGAGATGGATCCCAAACATCTAAAGTTATGGTGAGTACATAACTAAAAGTTACAGTATATTGATAGGCTAGAAATAAATCTACTTGGCTAACACGTACATCTAAGATGCAACACTATTAAATACATTTTCTTCTGTGTAATTCCAGTAGAAAGGTTAACTCTCTTCCTCTGTAAGAGCTTGTAACAGAAATCCTCTCTCTGGAACCTCTCACCTGATGTCACACATTAAGCCAGTTTTTTCTTTTTTTTTTCTTTTTTTCTGGCACTTATTTGTATAATTTCATGTGGTCACATGTCAAACACAGCTACTTTGTTTATCCATTTGTCCCTCACATTTTGGTAAGTACTCTTAACAACAGTAATTGCAGTCCTCATCTTCTTGAAGACATTAAGTGGCTTGTTAGTACTAATTTTTTGATTATAACAACTCTTCACTCAAAATGCAATTAATTGATTACTTTGTTAAAATACTATGTACCCTTTTTAGGCAATTTCTATGTTTTCTTAAACATTGCCACCATCATTTCTGTCTACAATAATAGCAATCATAACTTTATAACGTACCTGTCATTTAACTTCACTTTTTTACTTTGGCCTTTACTATCCCCCATTTCCATGCGGAAGACTACCTTATAGTAAGGCAGTGGATCTTTTCCTGTGGTTTGTCCGTATTTTTCCATATTGTTCCAAACTCCCTGACTCTGACAGCTAGCACAGAAAATTACGGTTATGAACTGACAACAAGCTGCTCCCTATAGGGTTGCCACCTTTTCAAATGGCCAAAGTGGGACATTTTTGGTACAAACATCAGATTTTACAGGCCAACACATACCCACGGTCAGTACAAAGGTTAGAACTTAACTTTTTTTAATAAATAAAAGCTTATTCTTGTAGCATTTTAGTTGCTTATTCTGTTTCTTATAACATTTAGGTATTTTAGATACAGAATAACTGTTTTATGTAACTATTACATAAAATATAAGAAATAATTTTGTCCTAAAATCTCAGGACATTTGCCATTTTTACAATTTTTTTGTCAGGACACAACTGCCCAAAGAAGGACTGTCCCTCGCAAAGTGGGACAGGTGGTAACCCTAGCTCCCTATAGTGCTGGGTCTGATTGCATCAACCTCCATTTTCATAGTGTGCAACTATAAACAAGTCCCATTGCTCAAGAGAAACTGGAAATTTGGACTAGGCTCCTCATTGGTTGGCTAGGAATCTATGAGCCCTGTGTGGCAACAGGCATGCTGCAGTACCTTTACATGACTGAGCTCAACAAGGATGGACACTTCTTACACTTCCTACTCTTGGTTATAGTGGGCTGTGCTGTTTGTCTAGTAAATTTAAATACTAAAAATAATTTAACATTTAAATTTAAACAGTCAACTGACATTTAAGTATCAGATAATTTTGTGCATGAACACATTATAGGAATATATTTTATAGCATTTTTGTTTAACAGCTAAAATGAGCACATAATGCATTACATCTCTGAAACATATCTCATAGTATTAGCAAGTTTTCAAAGCTGTGTTTATATTTAGAGCTAGATCCTAAATGGTTAGTATGTGGTTAATCAGCCATATCTTAGTACACAGCCAGTTCTGCTTTCAACATCAGCCCCTTTTTCTAGGGAGAACCCCACCTCCAGAGGATAGAAGATTGTATGAAGACTGCATCTTGAACAACAAATGCAAATGGGAAAGGGAATGCCCATTAGTCTTAATTGAAGGACATGTGGGAAAGAAAAAAAATACTTTGTCTTAATAAGGAATCAGAAATAATGAACATTCACATAGGTTAAACCATATTTTAAGAGTAAATAACAAACAACTGTTTCACTTGATATCTATGAACACAGGTTAGCAACATCCATTCACAACTAGCCTCTCTGATCCCTGCATTCCCCCACCCATATTAATTATTTCTTGGTAGGTCAGCTAACCCTCACCAGCTAAGGGAATTCCACAAGCTTCTTCAATCTGGTCAGATCTATAGAGGCCTGCTCCTCAACTGTGGAGTTATAATTTGCTGCCGCACTACCATGGGGTAGCCATATTGGTTTATTCTGACCATCCCAAAAACACTTTCTCCCAGTGGTGGTCTCACCTGTAAAGCACCTCTCGGACAGTCAGAGCAGCTGCAGTTTTCTCTAGCTGCTTCCATGTGTTTAACTGTTTTTTTTTACATCAGGTAATGATCCAGAATCTGATTGTTATACTAGATCAAATGCAAAGAAAACATGGCCCTTCAGATCCTCATCATAACTGTCTTGGCTACTGCATATTACCTGCAATAACAGCATCAAGAAATAATTGTACTTTGTTTCTTCCAGAACACCTGTACAACAATAAACATGATTTTGTTTGTTCTAGTGTATATATACCAAAGTTTGCCTGAAGTCAATTATGACAGAATATTGCATCACTTGTATGACAGACTTGTAAGCCAGAATGTTTAATATAAATGCATTAATCTACTACAGCTTATATATATATCTGTAATAAAATTCCATAGGTTCATAGGTTCATAGGTTCATACTAGGCTATCTGCCCTGGGGCAATTATAAGCCTAGCCCGATTCTGTATGGCTTACGCCACCCCTTGATTTGAGTATACTGTGCCCTTTTTAAGGTTTAGTTTACTGTGCCTCTGTCTAATAGTGACACGGGAGTAATCCCTGGGACAAACCTACGATCCTCCATCCACTTATCGAGATTCGTCTTGAAGAGATTCAGTGAGGTGCTCTGCCTCACATGAACTGGAATTCTATTCCAGAGCGAAGGAAGCCTCTGGGTTATGAACCTGTCCCTCCAGCAAGTTCTATTTATTTCTGTGCTGAGGTTCAAGTCCTTCGAGCATGTGGCTCTAAGGGATTTAGATTTACTGAGGTGGAGCATGTCCATTAATTTTGGAATTGACATAGCTTTGTATGTCAGGCATAGATCGCCTCGAAGTAGGCGGTATGCAACTGAGTAGAGCTGGAGTTTTTTTAACCGAGCAGTATATGGCATCTGTTTGAGACCCTTGATTCTCTTGGTGATATACTTTTGGGGTCTTTCTAATTGCTGCAGGTGTCGGGTAAGGTACATCCCAAAAGGGGCATTGTATTCTATGATGGGCCTGATGAGGGATGAATAAAGGGGCACAATTACCTCTCTTGATCTAGATGTGAAACCCTTCGTGATGAGGTGGGCTATGTAGAAGGTCTTTCTAACCACTTTGGCAATGTGGTTTTCAAAGGAGAGATTGCTATCAACTTGGGTCCCCAGGTCCCTAATAACTTTCTCTGTACTTAATGGGTTTCCGCCTATGTGGTAATTTGTGGGCACATTGTTTTTGCCAAAGGGTATGACTATACATTTTTTGGCAGTTAGCTTTAAACCATGGTGCTGGCACCAGTTATCTGTCTCTGTGAGACCTTTGTGAAGGATGCGAGTGTCAGCTGGAGAGTTGATTATGGCCCAGTTTGCAGTTGTCTGCGAACTTGGTGAGCCATAGTCCTCCCACGTTTGCCTGTACCTCGGAAAAGTATATACCGAACAAGAGTGGTCCCAGGACAGAACCCTGTGGGATGCCACTTGTGACCGGTTTCGAGTCTGACATGGCTCCAGCAACTCTCACTCTGTGGGTTCTGTCTTTGAGCCAGTTTGCGACCCATCTTGTGACATAGGGGTTTATATTTAAGCTGGATAGCTTATCTATGATGCCCAAGTGGAGTATTGTGTCAAATGCCTTTGCAAGGTCCAGATAGGCTGTGTAGACTACCTTCCCTTCATCTATGGCTTTGGTGACTGTTTCAAAGAAGTCAACCAGGTTCAAAAGGCAGGATCTGCCCTTGACAAAGCCGAACTGGGTAGGATCTAGTATCTGTAGGTCCCCAATGTCTTTGTTTATGAGCTCCATGATGATCCTGTCCATAGCCTTGCAGATTAAGCTAGTCAGGCTTATGGGGCGATAGTTTCCAGGGTCCGTAGAGGCTCCACCTTTGTGGAGTTGGACCACTGTTGCTGTACGCTATTCTGTGGGCACATATCCTGTAGTGAGGCTGAGATTGTATAGCTGTTTTATTTGAGGGATTAGTTCCTCTTGTAGTTCATGTAGGACGCAACCTGGGACACCATCTGGTCCCATGGAAGCAGTGTTTTTTGCTTTGGAGAGGGCAGCCTTCACCTGAGCATCTGAGATGTTTGGGAGGCAGCCCTCTGCTGGGATAGATACTTGCTCTTTTGGTGGAGGGGTGGAGAAGTTTGCACTGAACCTGTCTGCCAGGATATTGGCGATGTCTGTGGGTTCAGTGTATTTTTGTCATTTAGAATCAACTCAGAACAAGTCTGGGAGTTGCACCCCAGGTTTCTAACATAACTGAAAAAGCCTTATGATTGTCTTTGGTGTCCTGTGCAATTTTTCTCTCGAAGCTGGCCTTGGAGGATTTTATGAGGGATCGTAATTTTTTGCTAGTACTGATCAGAGATGCCTTCCCTATTAGGGATTTTGCTCTATCATGTAGTAGCTTCCTCCTTCTGTTGTACAGTTTATTTATGACAGGGGTCCACCAGACTGGATGCCTGCCTTTGGATGATTGGGTCTTGGTTTTGTTTGGGACAGCATGATCCATGCATTCCTGGAGATGTCCGTAGAATGCATTTATATAGGATTCTGAAGTTTGGGCTGTAGTTTCCACTTGCCCTGGGGCCTTGAAGGATTCCACTTCGGTTTTGGGAAGTGAGAAGTTCGCTTTTGAGAAGTTTTTCACTATGGTTTTCTGGGCTGGGGGTGGGGTCGGGATGTGGACATCCAGTGAAATTAATTTATGGTCTGATCTTACCAATGAGGGATATACTTCTGGTGTGGAGCATAGAGTCCCCATGTTGGTAATGATCAGGTCTAGTATGTTGTCCCCTCTTGTGGGAGTGGTGACTAGTTGTTCCATAGCATTTGAGTTTATAATTTCCAAGAATCTTTGGGCTAAGGTGCTGGGGCTTGAGTAGTGCTCCCAGTCAATGTTTGGGTAGTTGAAGTCGCCCAATATAATGGTGTTTGGAGAGATCTTCATGTCCTCCAATGTTTTCAGGAAGGCCGAATGGGATTCCTGACTTTGAGAGGGTGGTCTGTAGGATGCTATAAACTGAAAAGCAGTCTTGCCCACTGTTAGTTGTACATGGATGGTCTCCGATACTTCGTGCAATGCCACTAACCTAGAGGTGTGGATATCCTTGATAAATATGGAACTCCCCCTCCTTTTGTGGTTCAGTCCGGGTTTTGGGGCCGAAAAGCATGAAATGAGGTATAGCCTGGTAGTGCTGGGGTGCTCTCTGGGGCCTTGAACCAGGTTTCTGTCACTGCACAGATATCGATGTTCTCCATACTGAGGAGAGCTTCGAGTGTGTGCATCTTGAGGTTAAGACTTCTGGCGTTTAGCAGCATTACCCTTAGTTTGTTGTTCCTTGTGCTGTCTATGGGGGTGGGTTTGACTTTTGAGCCTTGCCTAAAAAAGGCACTATGGGGGTGGCAAGAGCCTTTGCCAATATCCGAAAGCCCAGTGGTGACAGGTGCAAGCCGTACCTAGCGAAGCAACGTGGCTTGTCGAGCATGTCATCCCAGGCTGACAGACACTGGATCCCCTTTGAATGACACCAAAATTTTAGCCAAATGTTTTTGATGTGGGCTGTTAACTTCTAAATTTCACATTCTGGCACTATAAGGAACCAGGCTGAAACCATATATACCCAGCCTATGTTGCTTGCATACTCTGCTCACAGAAAAGGCAAAACAGCAGAAGTAGTTATATTTGTTCACATTTATTGCACTGCTTGCTTCAAGGAATTGTAGTTTCTGCACACTAGCTCTGTTACCATTGGTGTAAATGCATATATGGTCATCGTTATGGGATGACTCTGCCTCAACCCAGATAAATCAGTATCACTGTCAAGTAGGACATCGGCTTGGTATAATAAGCAGGGCAAAAATGAAGTGGTTGTGTTAGCTGACTTCAACATTCTTTGAAAGAATTATAACTTAGTAAACAATAATACTTGCATGTCACTTGGCAACAAGTGAATTTTCCAACTAGAATAGATGGTATAACATGAGATATGATCAAGCGGCATAGGATTTTAATGACAGCTCTAACAACTTTGCAGTCTCTGGGATCTTAAAAATATCCCTTAATTACCGCATCTGCTTTTGTACTGCAACATTACAATATCTGTCATCAAGTAAGTAGAAAATGATCTGCAGATCTTTCACTGAAATTCATTATCATATACCTTGTTTTGACAAAGCTGTACATTCAATTAATACTATGCTGCTGGTCACATGGGATAAATATGCCCCTTCATGGATAGTGTAATACAAAGAAAATTGATTCCAGGATTAAACAAAGGTCTGAAGGTACTGATAAATTAATGACATTTTGAACGGGGCAGGCACAAGAATTGTGAAGAACAACCTAGAAACTATGCTGCGGTAGCGTTGTCGCCGCACAGTATGATGTTGTCCCGTTCAATTCTCAGCTAAAGCATCTTCTGTGTTGAGACATGCGTGAATGGGCATACCTTCGTTGAAGGTTGTGCGTCAGAGCTGGCAATTCGGTACGTAAAAATCTACTGCCAATCATTAGCGGACTGGAGTTCTGCTGTTGCAACCCCTAACCGGGAAAAGCCGAAATGCACAACAACCTAGAAACTAACACAAATATTTTCAAAGCAAATACCAAGCCCAAATAAGGCTTGAAAAATAAAACCACTGTGGAACATTTCAGAAGAACAGGTCACATAATTACACCAAATTCTGCGAAGCCATCTAACAGCATTTGGATGAGAATCTCATAAATGCAGCTCTCTTCCCCCCAAATACACGCACTTACAACATAACACCTGCCAGGACTATTTCTCTGGAACTACTGACAAAATATGTAAGAATTGGTCTACTTGTACTACTTTAGATAAAGCCTGCAAAGCTAAGACTATCAAGAAATGTATTTAACTGCAAATTACAGTGAATCAAACATTTGATTAAGTCATAAACCATGGCACATCTGCTACTGATAATCTCATATTTTGACATCATCTGAAACTATCTGCACCTAATATGCAGAAAAATATAGTCACTGAAACAAATCATGATGCCTGTATTAGTGAATGGGGGAAATCTCCCCAAAACAATCAGCTATCTGGTAATTTAAAAATATTAGAAGACAGAAATAAATATGTTAAGGAACTACATAAATCAAACTAATGAAAGGATGAATGAATGAATGAATGAATGAATGAATGAATGAATGAACAAACTGCGTCACATGTAGACTGTAGATATCCAACTTGAGTGCAAATTATTGACACACAGTAAGGTGCAGGTAATGTGTTCCCCCATTCTTCAAAAAAGTGTGGTGCAGGAAAACACAGAAATCAAATGTAAATGGTGGAAGTGTGGTAACATCCCCCACAGGCAGAATTAACATTGTGTCCCTTCAGGCTTTACATACCAAAAAGCTTTAAGTCCTCTATAGCATTGGATGGACTCCTCATAATGTATCTACTGCACTGCTGAAAACAAAGCAAAAAGACACACACCATTCCCCAGAACAAATCTGCTCAAGACAACAGATCACATGGGCAGCACACCCACCATCTTCAGTTGTTGTACAGTATGTTTATAAATATGGTGCATAATAAGAAACTCTACCACCCGCACGTGTTAAAACAGCACTTCCCACATATGGCAGTTATGCTGATCTCTTCAATAAACCCCAGAATATGAAAGTTCTTGGAATCAGAAAAATTGTTCTCAGAAAACATATTCCTTGATACTGACAAGTACTTAATGGTTAGGACTGCTTCCAAACTCCTTAAATTGTGATTTTTTTACAGCAATGCTTGGAGGCAAACCTGGAGACATAAGGTGGACTTTCCATGGGACATTACTGAGGAATGCAAATGTCCGGGGCTGCTCATGCCATTATGTAGGAACCAGGTACAGAAAGGATGCCATGCTTACAGGTGTAGCATGCCACAGTCAGCATGATGGTTGGAAATATCACAGGGGAGGAATCCATAGGGCTGCAACACATGTGTAACAGGCAGCAGTATGTAGAATATACCTATAGCTGCAGGTGGTGTGCCACAGCATGGCGGTAACCAGTGGTGTTTTACTGTAGGTGCACAAAGTGAAGGTGATGTTTGGTGGGTTTTTAGACATCCTTGTACCATATCTGCTGGGATCTTCAAGGATGCATAAATGTTAGAACCACTCTATGATTCCTGTATCTTCTTCTGACCATTGTACGTATAACACATCAAAACCACCAGGGATGTCCTTTAGGGATATCAATGACAGGACCAGGAATTTCTTCAACTCAGTTTGTAAGCACATGATGTGGCCATAATTGTAATGGAGCCCACTCTTCAGAATATGATACAACAGGAATTTTGGGGGGTAGGATGAAAGCAACATTCAAGTATCCATGTTCTGTGGAAATATTCAAAATAAGCATTCTAAGAGTCCATTTCATACTCTACATTATTTAATTGGGTAGCAGGTAACTACATCCTCAGCATATCTATGATGCATAACAGCTCTGCCTATACTCTTATAGGTTCATAGGTTTATACTAAGCTAGTTGCAGCAGTAAAGGGGCATTTTAAGCATAGCCAACTACTTGAGGTCAGAATCAAACCTTGTACCTTGTGACTATGAGGAAAGAATTTAACTACTATGCCAACCCTACCCTGGATCGGTCTGTCTGTTTCTTCAGGGACAGAAGCACACACACAAGGGGAATGTATCGTTTAGTGTTGAACGTTGCCCAGCAGTTCACATACTAGTGTACACTTATTGGCATATATTGGTCCTTGTAAGGAATATGCTTATCTATTAGCCAATCTTATATTATGGTGATATCTGTCATGTTCCTGCATGTTGTCAAGAGACATGTTCTCACCTTACCCTCCTCCAGGGTGTGTTGATACAGTATGCCATCTTCTGACTTCAGGCGTACATCATCTTCCATGATAACTGTGGTGGTTGACAGTATTTTCAGTTCCATTAAACCACAATGACTGCACTGTCACCCTGTTAGCTGTTGCACAGTCTTCTTCTTGGAGAGATGAGCTGCAGTACTTCTGCTGATGTTCTGGCTGCATGATGTGGGTACATTATAGCTGGGTATCATTCTAGGCGGCAGCTTCCTTTATAACCTATATCATGAGTTTGGCCACTTTGGCATCCTGTGGGTTGGCGGTGATGATGAGCTGCACTATTTGTTAGTTTCTCTCCTTGGGTGGTAGTCATTCTTCCCCTATACCTAGTATTATGTTTCCTTGGGCAGATCTAAAAGCTTTTGATACTTACTTGCTTTTCTTAGTGCTACACATAACATTCTTCCACCAGCATCTGTCTACCCATCTGGAACAGCATGAATTGTATTCCTCGCCAATGACAACAGGTGGCGCTCTCATGGGATTTCTATTTATTTGTATGCTTTTGAGTGTTTCCACATCCTTCAAAAAAGAACATTGCCATTGCACATTTATGCAAATAGTATGCAAAACACTTGTGCAAGTTTGCATTACCATGTGGACACTTATCGATTACTTTGCATTCCTGCAGGTGCTGTACAGGGAGGACGTATTTGTCAAGCTGTCTCTCATACCATGGGCAAAATCGTCAGTACCTAACCCCCTATTTAGAATAGGTTTAAATAAGCCAGATTTCCTTTTCCTAACAACTTCAGCTACTACTTGGTTAATCAACTGTGGTGGGTAGGCTCTTTTTTAAAAACCTATTGCTAAGGAGTTCACATTCGGCCTAAAATTTTGTTTCAACGGAGGTCATCCTAGCATCCCTAATGAGCTGCCCTTTGATCAGAGCCTTTTTCTGATGGTAAGGGTGAGCGCTATCAAAATATAAAATGTAAAACATATTCCAACACCTTTTTTTTGTACTGACGATTTTGCCCATGGTATGAGAGAGAGCATGTTGGGAAATATATCCCCCAAAACAGTAACTAGTAGTTATAATTTAAGTATTATCACCTCTTTTTCCTCTTATGCCAGTAAACTGAGGGACATTATTTCAAAAAACTGGGTATTAATAAGTGAAGAATCATCAATTAGGCACAGTTTAGATGAGAAACCAAATCTTATTTTTAAGAAAAGTTGTAATTTAAAAGGATATATGGAGAGGGAAAAGATTCCTTTTACTACAAACATTGGTATGTTCAAATGTGGTAGGTGCAATTTTTGTAAATTTATTGAGGTCATCAAAAGGTTTCAGATGTACAATCGCACTTACAGTATAAATGGTAAATATCATTGTGACACTACGGGTGTGGTGTACCTTGCTAAGTGACAAGTATGTACCAGTTTTTACGTGGGTAAAATTGAACGGCACTTTAGACAACATATTTATGAGCACCAGTATAATATAGATAAACTAAATATTACAAATGCACAAGCAAAACATATTGCAGGAAACCCTGGTCATTATTTTCACTATCTGGTTATTGAACAGGTCTGTAAGGATATCAGGGGTGGACAATGGCCGCTTAAATTGGAAGAGAGAGAGAGAGAGAGTTGCTGTGGCAGCTGAAGTTGAACACTTATGCACATCCGGGCTTAAATGATTATTGTTCTTTAAATTGTGTCTTGGAGTTGAAATCATTGGAAAGGTAACAGTTTTATATATATATATAAAGTATGCAATTTTTTACTGAAATGCTCGTCTTAAAATGATTTAAAGCATTTATTTAATATATATTTTAATTTATTTATACAATTTATGCATTTCTGATGTAGTTAAATCACTAACTTTTTATAATATATGGTGCTATGTGACTAAATAATGGGGGATGTTTGTGATGTCATTGGTTTCAAACCTACTCTTTAAGAATGTATTTAGATGGTTGGATTTGTCTGAGTTCATTTAAGTAAGTTGACAAAAGTGCTAATGTAATAAATCTTTTTGGAGTGGAACCCTTGCCTTTTCCTGTAGGAATCATATAGATGTTGGCAACATAAGCAACTTTTTCTGTTACAATGGTGTTCAACAAGTGTGCTTTTTATTCCATATGAAAATCTATGATTTCCAAAAAATAATATAATACTAGGTATATACATAACATTATCATTTTCCATTTTCACTATTACTCCACATTCCCATCCCCCAGTTATAGTCCACTTTCATCATATATTTTTGTAGTGTCCATTACTTCTTTACATATAGTTAAAACATGTTCTTTCAGTTCTTTTGCTTCAACTTCAGTTCTAAAGTGTATCATTATTCTTATTGGTGTTTGTCTGTAAAATGCTTGCAACACATATTCTGACCATGGATAAATAGTTTTCTTTTGTTCATATGCACTCAAAAAAAATTCCATGGCCAGCATAACATCACATATCAAGTCACAAAAAGTCTCTTTATTACTTAAAATAAATGCTCTTACCTTTTTTGCTGTGATACCCAGAGGTGCTATGACAGAACCTCATAACTGTCAAAACTTTCTTCTTTTTTACTGCTCACACATACTGTATACTTCTTTTTTGTTTCTTTTATTTCTTCTTTCTTCTTTGTTCCTTCTCCAAAAGTTTGTGCATAACTTTTTGTCTCTGGAACTTTTTCTGGCACAGTCTCTTCTTATTTTTACTTCTTCTATTTTTTCCATGCTGTCACTCCATGAAGTTGCTGCTCCATTATCTGGCTCACTTTGATTTACCATTTCTTCCAAATAATCACCCCCCCCCCCGACTGGAGGGTTGTAATTATGTATTTTTATAAAAGGTAACTGTCTCTTCTTCAAAAGGTCTCCTCTGAAAGTTTTCCTCTGACTCCATCTCTGTTTCAGCTGCAATCCCCTTTCCCTCCAATGTCACTCTTTTTTCTACACCAACATCATCAGAAAAAACTTCTGGTAGCTAATTTACCATTTCAAATACATTTTCAACAGCTTTCATTCCAGTTTCAGCAAAAGCTGAATCAGCCATGCTTTCTTCCTGTTTCCCTAGGCTATCTCCTTTCCTGGAACAGGAACAGGAAGGCTGTTGTGTCACACTCAAATGCTTCCTCCTACTACCAAGATAAGGGAAAGTTCCCTAATGCCCTGGCCAAATTTCTCCTACTAGTACAAATTTGACCTCAGGTTTGATAAATAAAAAAATAAAAAAAATAAACAAAATCAAGAAGTTCAACATTTTGTGCTGGAATGGTCAATGTTTCTGTTTTTGACTTTGCAGCTGACATTAATGGCCTAAAGGGAGGGTCTATTTCATTGTATGAATACTAAAAGATACAGGAATTCCTAACTTTGAAACGAAACATACGTCAAAAATTTCCTGTGAAAGAAAACTTTTGGTTAGCAGTGCTAACAATATCTCATCTATTTTCCTATATGTTCTGTTAATATCATTTGTATTCACTAATTTACAACACTTATCATCAGATAACATCAATTTCAGTTTTTTTTTACCTTGACTAAATTCCTGTAACTTAAACATTGTCGTGTGCGCACGTATAGTTACAGAAAACAAAACAAACTATTATACACATTTTTATTAATCTCATGCATTCCAGATATATGTTTTCCTAACAATTATCATTCACATCAGCTTTATATAAATTTTTGAAATCAAGTCATCCCTTAAATTTTACACCTTTCCCAGAAAATTATTATGCATTTACTTCTCCCAGAAATTCAGTATCCCATCTTTTGTGCACATATTCCTCAGTACAGATTATCAAGAGACACAACACAGGCATGTATAAAATACAAGAGCTGTTTGTTACATTTGTAGCAAACAGTTTTCTACAGTTTATAAGATTTCTTTCTAATAATTTGAGCACTGTAGAGTTCAATGCAAGCAGGGTATAAACTGTAGCAGTTTGCTACAGTTTATTAGAAGATGTTTTAAGCAAAGTATGAGCAAATGTAATATTCCTGTTGTGTGCACATATCATTCAGTAGCCAGTACCAAGAGACAGAGCCCAGCAGGGTATATACTGAAGTAACTGTTTGCTACATTTGTAGGAAACAGTTTACAAAACTTCATTAGAAGAAATGCTGTTCCTTTTTTTATAAGTAAAACCTGAGCACCCAACACTCCATGCAGACATAAACTGTAGCAACTGTTTGCTACATTTGTAGTTGGCAGACTGCTACAATTTGTAAGAAGAACTTATTATTAAGACAGTAAAGTGCATTTTTTCTCTCTTCTGGAGTAGGGAGGTGGTTCATGGAACTGGCACAGGGCATTGGTTGAACCAGCTATTTTTCTGGATATATATATATATATATATATATATATATATATATATATATATATATATATATATACATATATGTATATAAAATGCACAGACACACCAAGAAAAGGAATGATTCTTCCTGGTTACAAATGTGCAAGAATATCCAGAGGCATAAAGGTGCATGTACTGCATCTATTTCATCAAATTATCTTCTGTACTATACATGTCTTGTTTTCCTGTTTTAAACATATCAGTCAGATTTGAGTAACTGCAGGTTGCTTTTATCATCTTGCAAAGCTAACTTGATCCTATACAAGTCTGCTGCTCAATATCACATCATATTGGGAACTGAGAATAAATCAGTGCCATCTGACACTATTCCAGAATTATTAACCCTTACAAGGAACATTATTCCATTTATAGGTATGTACAGGCATGTATAGGTAATGGGATTCAGAAACATTATTTGTTAATGAACCCAATAACCACTGAATTGTGTTGTCAGAAGAGATGCATTTCTGACATGTAGCTCACAATGGCCTCTGAATCATCTGTATTTCAGCCATAATACTACAAGAATGACAACTAATGTTATGCATGCTATATTAAGGCTAGCACAGAATGTATAGAATACTGCAGTGCTATGCACTTAAAGGGCAATCAGATTTAAATAAAATTAGAAAGTTATAGTCATCCCCATCTTATAAGTTTATCATAATCAATAATTCCTACTAGTTCAATAGAACAAAATGGATAAATCATAAAAAAGTCTTTCATAATAGGATAATTATAATATAAACTTTTATGAATGCTGTTTATTTATTTAATATCAAAAGGACTAGACATTTTATGCTGAAAATAATATTAAATTAATGTCTAAGCATTATTATTTATGGTATTTTCAAAATACAGTCTCTTTCAGTTTGCATTACTTTCAGATTGCATTACATCTGTTATCGAGCCATTGAATAACAATTTTGCAAACTACGGCTTGTGCATATTGTTCAGTATCTGAAAATGTAATACCTCCCTCTCCTAAACTCTTATGTGATGAGCATAAGCCACTCTAGTTTTTTTAGGACACCATAAATAATTTGATAGAATTATAATAACTGTTTTAAAGTTAATTAGTCTTGTGTTACATTTGATTGTTCCTCTTTGTATGATTATTGGAAAGATATACAAATGTGGTCAAGTTCTATGGTCTTATAACTTTTTCATTATAAGAGATTTGATTTGTATAATATTCCAGTCCTACAAATGTTGACAAAGCTCAGCATTCACATTTGTGGTATTGTTTGCTATTGCAATGAAAATTATAACAAGAAGGTGGTTACAATTGACCATCCTCAGGATTCAATAAACTCCGTGCAGGAATAGTGCTATTCCTGCATGGAGTGAACAATGTCTGTTTCATCATAGCTTTAACAGCAGTGCATCTTGCATATTTATGAAGGTGCGCTAAGGCTAAGTGGACACGAACACTACTGAGTGCAGGGGGGTGTGTTTAAGTAGTGCACACACATCTGACACACTCCCTGCACTCAGAAAGTGCCGTACAGCACTTTTTCAATGCCTTTTAGTGTCTGCATACTGTCACACACACCCTGCATTGTCAAAGTGCCATATGGCACTTTCCAAGCAGTTTCAGTGTCCGGGGACACTGAAAGCAGGAAGTCTGGATAGGAAGCAATGCAGGGGGGGTGTGTGTGACAGGTACTGTCACACACACCCTGCATTGCAAAAGAGCCGTACGGCCATACCCCTCAACTGTACAGGTTTTCACAGAATGCCCAGATGCCTGCCTCACATACCTCTCAACCTCCTAGAGCAAGAAATCTGTACAAAGCCATAAATAATGGGGGGACAAAGGTACAAAAATAAGGACACATTTTAAATATTGCTCTTACAAACTTGGAAAGTTGATAGAATAGCATTAGTATGGATTTTCTGAAGGGCATGAAGTCTGAAACTCAAAAGTCTATCAGTATGTTCTGACTTAAACCCTGAGTGATTTGCTAATGATTTGCTAGAAAACCAAAGTCATATGAGAAATGGACCACAAATATGAGGCAATAAGTTGGACGCTCTGCAAATATCAGTACAGCTGAATAAATTAAAAATTATAAATTATAAAGTGGTTTTATTAATATCCCTTTTTTTCCATTCTAAGGTATGTTTAAGTGTAGCTGAGTGGGTTTGCATGTTAAGGCCTTCTGCTCAGCATTGCTTAAACATCTCATAGCAGCTAAATAAAAATGTATAGCTAAAATCTCAATGATGAGATAGTGTAGTAGTTAGATTCCCGGCTTTGCATGCAGGTGTTCAAGTACCAAGACGAGCACGTTATTTTTACATGGGAAAGTATTATTAAAATTATTTTTTATGTTAAGTTATGTAGTAATTGATATTTGTTACCCAGGGTAGTATAGCAGGTCCAAAATGGAAGTGTGAGTGCATATAACATGTGAAATTGCCCATGTATACACAAGTGTCCCATACAGTATAGTCACACCCCAACATAATGTAATGAAAGAACATAGGGGATGTCATGTACAGTAAATCATATACACTTAATAATATGTCAGTAATGATGAATTAATCTACAGTCCTGATATTCTTTTAAAATGACACCTGAGCAATGCTAAGTAGTGCTCACCTATGCTTAGCCAGTTTAAGCATTGCTTAAATGTGAATGCTAAGCAGCATTTAGCTCAGCTAAGTGGATCTGCGCACTGTTAAGTAGTGCTCAACATTTACCCATTTAAGCACTGCTTAGCTGATCTTAGCATTTTGAAAATGGTCCAATGACAGCAAAGGGCAGGAATATGGCCTTTTTAAAACTGCACAGGCAGGAATGCAGCCAGAACCTGTTGTAGTTGGTCTATGCAGGTACTATGTCAGGTGTTGGTGAAGAAGCATGCTTTTGGGCACAATGCTGGGGCATTCAGGAGTCCAGGGTCATGGCTGGACTCCTTGAAGAAAACCATGATGAGAGACTGCTGCAGGGCCCGTACCAGGGCTCACAATACAAAGCAGAGGTCTGGGATCATCTTGCATGTGGTCTCATCAGTGCTACTGGCATCCTGCAAACTAGTGAGCAGGTACTGCACCATTATGCCAACCTAAAGAGGAGGAAGGAGGTGCTCTTGGCCCAGTGGATCCAAGATGCATGGGTATGAAATGCTCCAGTAGTGTGTAAGTATCAGTATCAAGTAGTTTGTACCAAAGTCCAGCCTGAGTATGTGATAGACAGGTGTGCATAATGTTTGTTTTTCTCCCCTACAGCTGCAGCAGAGAGGGCTTGCAACATCAAAACCCATGCCAACAGACTGTTAAGGCTGCGCCGACAAGCTGTTGAGTACAAATCTATTTTTCGGTATATAGTGCAAATAACTAAGAAGAAGTACATTGATTGCTGCCAGTAGGTATACTGTTACTGTATTAACCGAATAAATAAAGTTTGTCCGACTAAAATTGATCTGCAGGATATGTAGTACTAAAGCACTGTGTCATGTCACTGTAATAAAGAGCGATACCAAAAACTGTTATGTTTACTCTGGTATGTTGTAGAAATAGAATGTATACATGTTCTCTACAGCAAATATGGGTTTGACAGCATCCATTAACTGAGGTTGTTCTGAGAGCCAGCTGTTAAGAAAAACTGTAGACTGTGGAGCTGTAAAACAAAATATAAATAAAGTATGAAATGTGTACTGCAATACGCTCTGAACCCTGAATAGTAATGTGTAATGTATCACAGTGTTTCCCGTGCAGCATTGTTGTGTGTTAACTTTTGCTGTCCAGATTGTATTATTTCAAAGGATTAATACACAGTATACTAACTATCTGTCATGCATGCATCTCAGGATTACAAGGTCAGACTGTCTAACCAAGAGAGTATTAGGCAGAAACCAGTCAAACAAAAAGAAGCAGTTCCCCAGTAGCTCAGTGTGATACGAAATAGCATCATTGGCAATCTTGCACACCCAGACATGGTTTGAATCTAGGGAGTGGTAGTAAGATGTGTGCATATGTACACCCAATGAATCAGGCATAAATGTAGAAACAGTCAGGTAGTGTTAACAGATATTTTCTGCAGAGGTTTTACAGGTAAAGAAATGTTGGTAGTAGCTGTATGAACGGTATACTAATACACCATGTACAAAAGTTCCACTGTCCAACCCCATGCCTGTAAATGACAGCAGGATAGGTACATACAACATGCACTCTTCCCAAAACATGTCTCTCAAGTGTCACAATTTCACGGCTAGTAGTCACTGCTGCCAATAACCCTGGACACAGATAGGAAACCAGGTGAAGTATGCCAGTAGCACACTCACATAACAGAAGTGCAGGGTACCCATTCTGTGCCAGATATGTAACCCTGACATGTATGAGTCCCCTGTAGTCTTGTACCCACAGTTGTCACGGTTTTCCCCATACCATTCCACATTGACAGTTTAACAGGTATGTTTATGCTACAGAAGCTATAGGCCATAGGTAGATGAAAAGTGAGGGCAGACCCATAGAGTATTGAGCAGTACTGTTGTGAAAAATAGAAACCTAAACAGTTGTTAATGGAATTTTTGTCTTTCCCCCCATCCCTTACCTGCATCAATAATTATCATTCATATACTACGGGTATGCTGTTCTCAAAACCTAATATTGGGACTTATGTTCGATTATTGTTCATATATTTGATTGGTTGCATGTTAACATACCTTGTTGAAATACCACTGTTGATGGCCTGTTGCCATCAATGTTACTGGCATGCTGTTACAATGCATACTGTTGTTCCATTTATGCATATGTTCTGCTAGCTATGCAACTGTTTCAGATCTGTTGTATGGGGTTAATTGGAATACCCAGGCATGCTGTTATAACTAATTTTGAAATGTTTTGTTCATGACTAAACTATATATATTCTAAAAAGTCAACACCATAGGATGTTTGGGAAGGCAGATTCTGGCAGATCCACTTGTCCCGCTTCATCTGGCCATGGCACCATGCCCCAGCACATCTGGGACCCAACCTGCAATTGCCCCCTCCACTGGTTCTGCACCTCCTTTGGGTGGAACTGCCTCAGGGGATGGGGGCCCATCCCCCCCAGGTGTGGGCGTGAAGGTGAGACCATCACCCACCACCAGTTCTCAGGTATGGTGTGCAGCATCATTCACACGGAGTTGGATGGACTGCTGTGCCAGATGGAGGGCTGCCTGGTGCACCTTGAGGGGCAGGGTGCCCCTCCTGTCCAGCCCTCAGCACAGCCACTTTCGGGGCCATGAAGGAGCAGTGGTGACTGCACATGGGTGGGGACCTCAGTCACACTGTATCCATTTGGGGATTCATGGGCTTCAGATTCCCAACCATCCTCACCATCAAAGGTGCTTACCACCCTCATGTGTCATATACCACCCCTGTCTGTTGTTTTTTCTGTCTTGTCTATCTGTGAATGAAACCTATCCTACCCAATCTACCTCCTCAAACACACCTACAGCCCTTTTCCAACATCCAACTCACACCTTAAAAAAAAGGGCATCTGTCCCACAAAAAATCATTGCCCCATACGTAGCTCTACATTTCACTCCCATGTACATTGAAATTAATCACTGAAACCACACATTATTCTACAAATGTCTGTCACCAACACCCGTCCCTGTGGGGTGTGAGGCTGCAAATTCCAAATTCTGCAAATTATTCACAGCTGTTGCTGCAGAAGGAATGTAGAGCTATAGTTTTTTTTCCTGCACCTGTCTTGCACATCCCTAGCTGGTTTTCTTAATGTTTTAACTATCACCTTTTTTCTTTTCTTTAATTAAAATTAGCGTTGGTGCAAGCAGGAGTAGGAGCAGCTAAGTGAAGCTA